>NW_026522000.1:0-5750 GCF_021234435.1 Artibeus jamaicensis | reverse complement strand
TTTCTTTTTTTTTTATTGATTATGCCATTACATTTGCTCTATTCCCCCTCCCTTCCCCTCCACCCTGCATACCCCTCCCCCACCATTTCCCCCTTTAGTTCATGAACATGTGTGTCTCAAATTCTTTTAGTTTCTGTATTTCCCCTACTATTTTACCCTCCCCCTATCTATTTTCTATCTACTGTCTATACTACTTGACTTTCTGTACCTTCTCCCCCTTCCCCTCCTCCCACTCCCTATTCAAACTTTCCCTGTGATCTTCATTTCTATGGTTCTGCTCAGTCTGTTCCTCCTCTTAGTTTGCTTTTGTTTCAGCGTGTGGTTCTTTAATGTGAGGATTTGCTGTCCTTTCACTGTTCATCTTTTTTTATCTTCTTTTTCTTAGGTAAGTCCCCTTTAACATTTCATATAGTAAGGGCTTGGTGATGATGAACTCCCCTTGAATTTGACCTTATCCGAGGAAGCACTTTATCTGTCCTTCCATTCTAAATGAAAGTTTTGCTGGGTAGAGCAATCTTGGTTTGTAGAATCTTTGAATTTTCTGTTGACTTGGAATACCCTCTGTCCAGCCCCTTCTTCTCTGTGAGGTCTTTTGAGAAATCAGCTGACAGTCTGATGGGAACCCTTTGAGTGACTGTCCCCTTGGCTCTTGCTTTGCTTCCCTTAGATTCTCTTCATTTTAATCTTGGCTAATGTAATTTATGATGTGCCTTGGTGTGTTCCTTCCCGGGTCCAACTTCCTCGGGACTCTCCGAGCTTCCTGGATCTCTCGAAGTCTATTTCCTTTGCCATCTTGGGGAAATTCTCCTTTATTATTTGTTCAAATAATTTTTCAATTGGTGGTTTGTGCCTTTCCCCTTCTGGTACCCCTATAAATTCGGATGTTGGAACGTTTAAAGATGTTCTTGAGGTTCCCAAGCTCTCCTCATTTTTCTGAATTCTTTTTCTTCATTCCTTTCTGTGTGATCATCTTTTCTTCTGTCTGGTCTCCCCTTGATTTGAGTCCCAATTTTCTTTCCATCACTATTTGGTATCTTTTGTATTCAGCATTCGAACTTCTTTCAAATTGATTTAGCTTCCATATGTTTCTCTAATTTGTGACTAAAATCCAAGTTCCTGTAAGGATCTTTATAAACAGTGTTTTGAACTGTGCATCTGAAAGACTGGGCTATTTCTTCATACTTAGGTCTATCGGTTCTGGGGCTCCGAGTTTGTTCTAGAGCCATTTTTGGTTCATTCGTGCTGTTTAGTGAGCGGAGCGAAGTTAGTTGATTTACAGGACGGGGCGACCCAGGTCGCTGGTTTCTAGACGCTGTGTGGGGGCGGGGTCAGAGAGGGAGCAACGCGTTCCTCTCCGCTAGCCCAGCGCATCCAGTCACTCAAACGCCTCGGGTTTGGGATCCTAATTTTTTGTGAGCCTGCTGCACCGCGCGGGTTTCCACTTTCCACTGGTTTCCTCCGCACGTAAATGCGCGACGACTGAGCGACCCACTGCGCTATTCCCTGGCTCCGGCAGCCAGCTCGCTGGCGATCAGCCCTCGGTTGCCTGTGCGCCCGCACCGCGAGGATTTTTTCTGCTAACCTGCTCTGCTTCTTGGCCTGGCTCCTCGTACCAGTCCAGCCGAGTATCTAGTTGTCCTTTGGACTCCGTATTGTCGATTTTCCATGTGGCTTGGTTGTGACTGCTGTTAAAAATAGTTGTTCTTAGATTTGGTTGTGCACAGAGGCGAGGTGGACCCTCCACCTACTTCTCCATCTTGGCGGAAGTCCTATTTCTTGTTCTTTAATGTATCTGTTATCTTGCTATAAGGAAATTTGCTAAAATTATGCCTTTGTAAACAAAGTTGAAACATTTATCTTACTCTATCCTTGATCCTTCCAGAATTCAGAAACTTTTTGTGAATATTCTTATTTTCATAGAAGTATAATTATTTCCATAAGTTAGGAAGAATCTGTTCTGCTTGAAATAGGGCATAATTGAAAACTGGCCTAGATTACCAAGCCTTTGACAAATATCATATTTAAAACAAGTATAGAGCTCAGCATATACACAGCTTAAATGAACTGAGATCAACAATATGGCACCAGTATGGAAGCCTCCTTGAAAATTCAGCGTGAGGCACCTTTTCGTATTGGCGAGAGTCTGAGAAGATGAGTAGAGATTGGTTATGTCCCTGTCAGGCATGAGGACATTGTGATATTTTGGAGACCTTGAGAAGAAAGGAATTTATCCAGATCTATATCTATAGGCAAGAGTCTGATGGTAAGTCCCTTGGCTTATTTCCTGGCCTCAAGGAGACCCTTTAAAATCAGAAGATTCCTCATGAAAATTTCCAGCAAAACAGATTCAAAACAGCCTATATGGATGATTACTATTCTTGCTGCTCCTAGGCCAAAAATGCTGGTTAAGCTTATTGAAACTTTAGATTTGTTCTACAAATCAATTAGCCTGAATGTTGGCTTCTTTGGTAACAATGGGGACGATTTCTAGAGAGAAAAATTATGTTTTAGTAACACACTTTCAGGGTATCAAATCCTAGCATCTGTGGGTGTGCTTTTTTTTGTCTAATTTTTATATGTGTGAAGAGGTGTTTGTATTTTTGTGAAAATGCGTGATGTGTTTTAATGTGTATGAGTTCTAAGTGTTGTTGATGTATATATTTTTGCATATGAGTGGGCTTTTATGTGTTTAGTTGGACTCATAAGGACGGGGGTATTGCTTTTCACAGAGGTGGTGGTATGTGTCCCTGTGAGTGAGACTGTGTATATTTGTATGTTTGTGCATCTCCCTGTCCCAGTCCCTGTCCCTGTGTTTTTCTAGGGTCTTCGTGTGTAGTGCCTGCTCTCAGACCCACCTTCCTTCACCCCCTCCTTTCTGTGGCAGCCACAGGTGAGAGTGATGAGGAGAAACATTTGGAGTGTGGAGAGACTCAAAAACTGGTGAGACTCAGAGGTGGAGGGGGTTGGTGGAGAAAGAGGGACTGAGGGACCTGGAAGAGGGCACATTTAAGGTTCACCATCTCTGACTGAACTTGACCAGGACTGCTGTTGTTCTCTCTGCCTTTGGCTCTGTCTTCACTGTTGCAGCATGTTTCTCTGGTCCTCTCTGATAATCTGTGTGTATGTCTCTATCGCTTGTAAATCTCACTTTGCTCAGCGTCTCTCTTTCCCTTCACTCTAAGCCCCAGATGTGCAGAGACTGGGTCCAGTTTAATTGATGTCCACCAAGATGGTGACTGTCTCCCATCATTGCTCAGAGCCTCATGGCAGGCTCAGTCCCCAGTTGCCAGATAGCTGACTGAATGCATCCAGCATGCACCAGTGGTGGTCTGGGCCGCCACTCTCTCTCTCTGGTGTCTTTCCTTTAAAAGGCAATGGAGGATTTCCCCGCCAAGATGGAGGATTAAGGTGGATGTGCCTGCCTCCTCTCACAACCAAGTTTAAGGACATGCACCAGATGTTGAGCATCAGAAAACACAACCAGAACACGGAAAACTGAACTTTTCGAAGTCCGCAAACAACAAATTCTTCCCGGCCCGGTAGAGGCGAAACCGGCGGCAGCGGGTTGAGGAGTTACAACGAGGAGAACCGTTCGACCCGGGCGCGGGCACGGAACCCAGACGCGTGATTTTCGGAAGTCCGCGCAAACAGCAAATCCCTCGGCCCGGCCGGGCAAGAGGCGAAACCGGGGCGGGGGTTGAGGAGTTAAAAGGAGAACTCGTTCCGACCAGGGCTGGCGCCGGGGCAGACGGCAACTTTTCGGAAGTCCGCAAACAGCAAATCCTCCGGCCCGGCCGGTAAGAGGCGAAAAGGCGGGTTGAGGAGTTAAGCAAAGGAGAATTTCGTTCGACCCGGGCGCGGCGCGCGGGACCCAGACGCGCGACTTCCGGAAGTCCGCAGGCAACAGGGCAATCCTCCGGCCCCCGGCCGGGTAAGAGGCGAAACCGGCGGCGGCGGGTTGAGGAGTTACAAAGGAGAACTGCCGTTCGACCCGGGCCGGCGCGGGACCCAGACGCGCGACTTTTCGGAAGTCACCCACAACGCAGCAAATTCTCCAGCCCGGCCGGTAAGAGGTGAAACCGGCGGCGGGTTGAGGAGTTACAAAGGAGAACTTGAACCACCCGGGCGCGGGCGCGGGAGGAATCCAAGTCGCACGGGCTCCAAACCCAGGATTGGACCTAGTGAGCAGCCCACCGGGTGAGTGACTACGGAGGAGTCAGTGGGGAGGCGGTGGCAGCGAGTTGACTGTGGGTGCCCGGTTACGCGCGGGTGAGGGAAGTGAGCGGGGGACCGTCGGTGGCGCCATTTTCCCCGCTCCTGACCACGTCTTCCACATACAGCGTCACAACACAGCGACCTGGGACTCCAAGGACTTCCTCTCACTTAAAGGGCCAGAACAGACCAAAAATGTCGCAGGGGGACCTCAAAGTCCCGGAGATAAATCTAAGTGACGAAGAAAAGCAAATCTCTCAAGACGCACAATTTAAAACACTGGTCGTCAGCCTCCTCAAGATCTGGTGGACTATAGCCACAAATTAGAGAAACATATTGAAGGCTAAATTAAGGGAAATGAATGGAATTCCACAGGAAACCCATAGAGATGAAAAAAAAACTTGGGACTCAACTCAATGGAGTAAACCAGAAGGAAGAAAAAAATGATCAATCAGAAAGGAATGAAGAAATAAGAATTCAGGAAAATGAGGAGTGAGCTTAGGAACTCTCCAGGACATCTATAAACGCTCCAATATCCGAATCTTGGGGTACCAGAAGGGGGAAAGACACAACCACCAGTGGAAAAACTATTTGAACAAATAATAAAAGAAAATTTTCCCCCAATCTGGCAAAGGAAACAGACTTCCAAGAAATCCAAGAAGAACCCAGAGAGTACCAAAAAAGTTGGACTCAAGAAGGAAACACACCAAGGCATATCATTGATTACATTGGCCAGAAAATTAAAACGAAGGAGAGAATCGGAAGCAGCAAGAAGGCTAAGGGGACAATCACCTACAAAGGAGTCCCCATCAGGCTGTCCAGATTTCTCAAAAGAGATTGCACAGGCAAGAAGGGGCTGGAAAGAAATATTCCAAGTCAATGAAAAACTAAAGACCTGTAACCAAGATTGCTCTACAGCAAAACTTTCATTTAGAATGGAAGGACAGATAAGGCGCTTCTCAGATAAGACCAAATTCAAGGAGTTCATCATCACCAAGCCCTTCATTCATATGAAATGTTAAAGGGACTTATCTAAGAAAAAGAAGTTAAAGAAACAGAACATGGTGAAAGGACAACAAGCTCACAAAGTTATCAACAACCACACTTCTAAAACGAGAAGCAAACTAAAAGGACAGTTGCTAGATCAGGAGTGGAAACAAAGAAATGAAGAGCTCAAGTAGGGTTAGCAACAGGGGAGGGGGAGAAGAAGACGGGGAGAGAAGGTACAGAAAACAAGTAGCATAGACAGTAGATAGAAAATAGATGGGGGGGGGGGGCAAGAATAGTATGGGGAAATACAGAACCTAAAGGGACTTGAGACACATGGACAAAGCTGCAAAAGGTAATCGGGAAGGGTTGGGGGGAGGGTGGAGGGGAAATAGAGAGGGGGGGGAATAGAACAACTGTAACAGCATAAACAATTCAAAAAAAATAATAAAAAAAAAAACAGTGATTACCTCCAGGGAGAGAGAAGATAGAAGGTGGAAAGTGTGGGGTAGAAAATAAACTTCTTTGAATGTAAAAAAAAAAAAAAAAAA
>NW_026521999.1:0-17465 GCF_021234435.1 Artibeus jamaicensis | reverse complement strand
TTAATTTAAAAAATTTTTTTATTGATCATGCTGTTACAGTTGTTCTATTCTCCCCTTCATTCCCCTCCACCCTACCCCCCGCCCCCACCATTACCCCCCTTTAGTTTATGACCATGTGTCTCAAGTTCTTTAGATTCTATATTTCCCATGCTATTCTTGCCCCCCATCTATTTTCTATCTACTGTCTATGCTACTTATTTTCTGCACCTTCTCCCACCTTCTCCTCCTCCCACTCCCCTGTTGCTAACCCTCCTTGAGATCTTCATTTCTATGTTTCCACTCCTGATCTAGCTGTCCTTTTAGTTTGCTTTTGTTTTAGGTGTGGTTCTTAATAACTGAGTTTGTTGTCCTTTCACTGTTCATCTTTTTTATCTTCTTTTTCTTAGGTAAGTCCCTTTAATATTTCATATAATAAGGGCTTGGTGATGATGAACTCCTTGAATTTGATCTTATCTGAGAAGCACTTTATCTGTCCTTCCATTCTAAATGAAAGTTTTGCTGGATAGAGCAATCTTGGTTGTAGGTCTTTAGATTTCATGACTTGGAATACCTCTTTCCAGCCCCCTTCTTGCCTGTAAGGTCTCTTTTGAGAAATCTGCTGACAGTCTGATGGGGACTCCTTTGTAGGTGACTGTCCCCTTAGCTCTTGCTGCTTCTAGGATTCTCTCCTTCATTTTAATTTTGGCTAATTTAATTATGATGTGCCTTGGCGTGTTCCTTCTTGGGTCTAACTTCTTTGGGACTCTCTGAGCTTCCTGGATTTCCTGGAAGTCTATTTCCTTTGCCAGATTGGGGAAATTCTTCTTTATTATTTGTTCAAATAAGTTTTCCACTGGTGGCTGTTCCTTTCCCCCTTCTGGTACCCCTATAATTCGGATGTTGGAGCGTTTAAAGATGTCCTGGAGGTTCCTAAGACTCTCCTCATTTCTTTGAATTCTTGCTTCTTCACTCTTTTCTGTTTGGCCATTATTTGCTTTCTTCTGGTCCATTCCATTGATTTGAGTCCCAGTTTCCTTTTCATTGCTATTGGTTTCCTGTGCAATTCCATTCATTTCAATTAGTTTTGCCTTCATATGTTTCTCTAATTCGTGGCTATAATCAACCAGTTCTGTGAGGATCCTGATCACCAGTGTTTTAAACTGTGCGTCTGAGAGTTTTGCTATTTCTTCATCACTTAGATTTATAGGTTCCGGGGCTTTGAGCTCTTCTTGAGCCATTTTTGGTCTGTTCGTGCCCTTTAGTGTGAGGAACGGAGCCTTGGACTCCCAGGTTGCTGGGTTGTGATGCCGTTTGTGGGGGTGTGGTCAGAGCAGGGAAATGGCGGCACCCTCTGCTGTTTTGCACCACTGGGTAGGAGCAGAGCCTTAGGTCGTTCACCAGGGCCAGGCCACTCAGAGTTGCTGGGTTATGATGCTGTATGTGGAGGTGGGGTCAGAGCAGGGAAATGGCGGCGCCCTCCCTGCCACTGGCCATGGGGACCCGCTGGGTCCCAGTCCAATCGCCCACCTCCTCACTTGTCTATGCGCGCACAAATGCACGACCACAGTCAACCCCCAGCCCTGCTCCCTTGCTGTTTCCCCGAGGTCGCTCACTAGGTCCAACCCTGTGCCTGGATTCCGGGCGCCTGAGTCCATCTGACCGAGTTTTTCTGTGCAACCCTGCTCCACCAGCTGCTGGTTCGCCCCTTACTGGTCCAACTGAAGAATTTGTTGTTAACAGACTTCTGAAAAGTTCAATTTTCCGTGTTCTGGCTGTGTTTTCTGTTGCTAATATTTAGTTTTCTCTAATCTTGGTTGTGTGAGAAGGCACGGTACATCCACCTATGCCTCCATCTTGGCAGAAGTCTCCCCATGGGTCCTTTATACATGTTCCTTGACTTGACCCTTCCCCATCTTTCCCCCATAATCCCCTCCCACCTCCCCTCTAATCACTGTTAGTTTGTTCTTTATTTTCATGCTTCTAGTTCTATTTTCTTGCTTATTTGCTTTGTTGATTAGGTTCCACTTATAGGTGAGATCCCATGGTATTTGATTTCACCACCTGGATTATTTCACTTAGCATAATGCTCTCCAGATCCATCCATGCTGTCACATAGGGTAGGAGCTCCTTCTTTCTTTCTGCTGTGTAATATTCCATTTTCCTAACCACATTTATTGAAAAGGTTATTTTTACACCATTTTATGCTACTCACCCTTTTGTCAAATATTAATTCACCATAGAGACTTGGGTTTATTTCTGGGTTCTCTATTCTTTTCCATTGATCTATGCATCTGTTCTTATGCCAGTACCAGAGTGTTTTGGTTACAGTGGCCTTGTAATATAGTTTTACCTCAGGTATTGTGATCCCTCCTACTTTGTTCTTATTTCTCAAAATTGCTGAGGCTATTTGGGGTTGCTTATGGTTCCATATAAAGTATCAAAATATTGGTTGTATATCTGTTAAATATGTCATCGGTATTTTGATAAGGATTTCACTGGATCTATTAATTGCTTTAGGTAGTATGGATATATGAATGATGTTAATTCTTCCAATTCATGAACATGGTATATGCTTCCATTTATTTGTGTGAGACTGGCACTATGAGCAGCACTAATGAAGGACTTTGAGGGCTGTGGCAAAGACTTTGGATTTTCATGTGATAGAGGTATGAGCAACAGGAGGCCTTTGAGCAGAAAAAAGGATGGCATGACTTGGGAACTTTTTAAAAGATTGTATTCATTTATTTTTAGAAAAAGAAGAAAGAAGGGAGAAAAAGAGGGAAAGAAACATCTGATGAGTGAGAGATACATCAGTTGGTTGCCTCTCACACCCTCCCAACTAGGGGCCTGGCCCACAACCCAGGCATGTGCCATGACTGGGAATTGAACCAGTGACCTTTCAGATTGCAGGCCAGCACTCAATCCATTGAGCCACACTAGTCAGGGCTGCCTTGGATTTTTAAAAGAATTCATCTCAACTTCCAGTCAAGATGGAGGCATAAGTAAATATGCTTTGCTTCTTTGCACGACCAAAAGAAGGATAACAACCAATTTAACAACAAAAAACAACCATGACTGCCAGAAAATCAAACTGCATGGAAGTCTGACAACCAAAGAGATAAATAAGAAACATTCATTGAGACTGGTAGGAGGGGTGGAGATGGGCAGCCAAAGTGGAGAGGACTCATGGCAAGACAGCACACCGGGTAGGCAAGGCAGTGGCTCGTGGACTGGGATGTCCCACATTTGTGTATGGATAAGCCAATAGGAACAACTGGGGAGTGAGACAGACCACACAACTCAAGGTTCCAGCACAGAAAACTAAACCCTCAAAACCTCTGGCAGTAAAAACCTGTGGGGTTCTGGTGGCAGAAGAAACTCCCAGCGTCACAGAAGACTTTGTTGGAGAAACCCATGGGGTCCTAGAATGTATACAAACCCACCCACCTGGGAATAAGCACCAAAAGGGACCAACTTGCTTGTAGGCAGTGGTGGAAGTGACTGAAAGTGGGGCAAGAGCTGAGCAAACAGCACTGTTCCCTCTCTGACCCCTTCTCCACATGCATCACCACGACGCAGCAATGTGGGTTGCCCCACCCTGGCGAATACCTAGAGCTCAGCCTCTTACAACATAACAGGTGCACCAAGACAAAGAAATATGGCCCAAATAAAAGAACAGATCAAAACTCCAGGAAAAAAACAACAACAACGAAGTCACAAGGAGATAGCCAACCTATCAGATGCACAGTTCAAAACACTGCTTATAGCCCTGGCTGGTGTAGCTCAGTGGATTGAGCGCAGGCCTGGGATATAGACAATCGCGGTTCGATTCCCAATCAGGGCACATGCCTGGGTTGCAGTCCAGTTCCCTGCAGGCTGGTTCCCAGCAGGGGCCGCACGAAAGGCAACCATACATTGATGTTTCTCTCCCTCTCTCCTTCCCTTCCCCTCTAAAGATAAATAAATAAAAATATTAAAAAAACACTGCTTATAAATATGCTCACAGAAATGACAGTATGGCCACTAAATAGAGGGAAAAGTGAAGGCTTTGCAATGTGAAATAAAGAAAAATATTCAGGGAACCAACAGTGATGGGAAGAAAACCAGGACTCAAATCACCAACTTGGAAGAAATGGAAAAAATAAACATCCAACTGGAACAGGATGAAGAAGCTAAAATTAAAAAATATTAGGAGAGGCTTAGGAACCTCTGGGCCAACTTTAAATATCCCAACTTCCAAATAATAGGGTGCCAGAAGGAAAAGAGGAAGAGCAAGAAGTTGAAAACTTATTTGAAAAAATAGTGGAGAACTTCTCCAATCTGATGAAGGAAATAGACTTCCAGGAAACCCAGGAAGCTCAGAGAGTCCCAAAGAAATTGGGCTAAAAAAGGAACACACTAAGAAACAGCATAATTAAATTACCCAAGATTAAAGATAAGGAGAGAATCTTAAAAGTAGCAAGTGAAAAGTGAGAGTTACTGTGTTGCAACTAATCAAAGCTCAGCAGATCCACTTTTGCCTACAGGAGATGGAAGAAAATGTGCGGAGCGGTGGGGATGCTTGACGTGCCTTTATTCACGGGTGGGTGAGCCATATACACTACAAGCTACGTATCTAAATAGTGGGAAGCCCCTACCTATTTAAGTACCAGAGGGGAACAAAGCTGAAAAACTGCCAGAGCATTACATAACACAACATAATTCTGCGTACGCGAGCCTACTTCATGTTACGGGAACAGTTTATCGGACCCAGTCACAAGGCTGTGAGAACACAATGGTTATGAGGCTCCTCCAAAGCTATAGGAACACTGATCTCCTTAGTTACCCAGACACCTGGGCAAGGCAGCCAGACTGCCTCCACTTACCCTGCAATTCACCTCTCCTGGGTTCCTCTCCTCTCAATCTATGAGAGGATGTCTTCCACGAAGTTCCCTTGGTGAGGAGGGCAGAGCCCTGCACCCATAACCCACAACAGCAGTACAGGCTACAGCAACAAGCAAGCAAAACACAAGCACTGCTGCCCAGGTCAGCAAGAGCCCATCACCATTCAGTGGTTAAGGATGTCCACCGTTCCCATAAAGGATCGCCTGTCAGGGGTTCAATGGCATGGGTCTCAGAGGCTAATGCCTATAAAACTTGACTAACGTGGTGGACATCAGGAACATGTATACACAGCATCCTGCACCTACTAGGGCACATACCCCACCTTGGGATGCAGTAAGCATATCTAAAGTCATACAATTCTGCAAGGCTACTTTTCTTAATTGATACATGTCCTCATTTAACAAGCTTAAGGAGTCATGTGTATTATTCAGTGCACGACCATTGTGCAAAGCCAAATCTGCTATTTCAGTCTCATTGACTATAGAAGCAGCTTGAGGAGAAAAAACACCTAATGGATAATACCACCAGGGCGTATGCTTTACCTGGTATTGTGATTTAAATGCTTCCCAGTTTGTTGGCCAGCTTATAAGTTTTCTGAACTTGAGCAGGCAAACAGGGCCACCCCCAATTACAATGGCCAGTACAATTTCCAGGCAGGTAAGGCCACCCATGTGAGCCACACACCCAAAAGGCTTCAGGAGGAACTGCAGCCCATCCATCATCCTGTGTCCCCAGAAATGCTCTAAAGTCTGAGTCTGACACAGGCCAATCAGAGTCCAGCCCACCCGGGCTTGTCCTTCAGGGTTCTCCATGCAAAGGGGAGCTAGTCCAACCAGCTCCATGGCCTCAGCTGTGAGCCACCCACACCATCTCATATGGAGTAGCAGCTTAACGGCTTGGATCGGTCACACTGCTGCTTCGCTCCAGCATAGATGTCAGTCCAGGTTGCATTCCACAAGGGATGTTGACCATTCCACTGGTTCTGAAGCCAATGAAGCCCAATTGGAGACAGAAGCAGGAGAGATGCGCCATGGGAGGCCTGCCAACCTGCTCAGGGGGAAATCGGTGCAGACCCAGCATGCTGATTGGGCGGCCGCTGAGGCAGAGGTATGAACCCAGTTCACTAAGGTGTTACCTTGTACTCTAAGGGCAAAAAGACAGAGAAGTTATAGGCACCAATAAAGGCAAGTCATGACCCTCTGGCAATATACAAGCCAGCTTCAGGTCAGCAGACAAGTCAGTGGCTGGCAGAGGGAGTCTTCCTGGACATGGATACCAGACCTTTCTGCCTCAAAGGGGGTTCAGCATCTACTTGCAATAACAGGGGAGAACTCATAATGGGACAGAGGTAAACCACCAAGGGGCCACAAAGAAGCATTTCGTGGTCTGCTGGCCCTGGATATGTCACCTTTAAGACTGGGGGTCATCTCCCAATCACCCACGGCACTATTTGTAAGTTTCTCTGCACTCCTTGTCCCCAAGGGGCAACAAGAGCTGCCCAACGCATGTGGGGGTCTTTTATTTCCCAAGTCCACATCCAAGTGGCTGTTTGCCCTCTCACTCCAGGCCCTCTGGAGCAGGCAAGAGAATATTCCTCTGTTTTTCCATGCCTGGTTTAAGCACAGCACCCTTAGTCTGTACCTGCAGCTGAATTGGAGCAACAGTCCAGTGGAGCAGCTCTTCCACCAGAGCTGGGCTCCCATCCAACTCCTCTCATTTAAATTCTGGAGGACAGTCCACAAGCGTTTGGTCCAACCTCTCAGTGTAGGGGTGGCAGCTGCAGTTCACAGGCCCTGCTTTAAGAGATCACTGTACCATTCAGTTACTCCAGCAGCTTGGGGATGAGAGGCCACATGGAATTTCCTGTCAATGTGCAAGTCCTGAGCCCATTGTTGTACCAAGGCCCCAGTAAAATGTGTCCCCTGATTACTTTCAGTGATTAGGGGTTGCCTATAAGCAGCAATCACTGCTTTCTGATCTGGGAGCCATGCAGGATAAGCAGCTTAAATGCCTGTGGCCGTGTCCACACCTGTAATGGCATACTTATATCCCTCTGAACTAGGTGAGGGCCTGATTACATCCACCTGCCACTGGGTCATCAGTACCTGGCTCCGCACTACCTGTCCAGAAGTTCCAACAGGCCTTTGGGGATGCTCTTGCAAGCAGACAACACAGGTCTCACAAGCTTCTTGTGCCTCTGCATTGTCACAGGTAACCCCTGAGTTTTGATAGGGGACCACATGGTCTTTTGCCAAGAGTGTAGAAGGCAACAGTACAGTCACTGGGCTACTTCCCTTCCTGAGGAACTGGCAGGTACCATTTCTAGCCACCGCATCTTGGCTGGAGTATCAGCCTCATCATTCCCAGGGGAAGCAAGAGGTGCATGTCCAGTAACATGGTGTATGGTGATTTGTTTCTGGTGGCCTAACCCCCATGAGTCTTGCCACACAGCCTGTCCCCACAAAGGTCTCTGCATAATCATCCATTTATTTGTATGCCAGGTAAAGTTCCATAATGTTAGCCCCCGGTACACCACCCAACTATCTGTGCAAATAGTCAGGGGCAGGGCTTCATTAACCATCACGAAGTTCAGCCTATTGGCTGCTCTGTCCCATGCTAGTGTCAAACTAGATTGTGCCTGTCTCTGATTGAATTGTTATGGCCCCTGCTAGCCCCTTCCACATACCATGCATCTGAGGGAATAGGTGCCTGCCCTTCCTAGAAGGGCTAGCTCCCATCTCTTCTGTAGGGACGGAAACAGATTTCTCATCTACTGTCCACAAGTAACTGGACCTAATACTTCCTACAGCTCAGCCTCCAAAGGGCCAGTTGACAGAGTCCTCCTTTGCTTCAGATAAGCCCACCACTTTGTTAACGTGGACATCTGAGCCATCCCACTACAAGGCTTGGCCATCCAGTCTTAGACCCACCCTGTGATGCAGTGTGTGGGCCTAACTGTCACGGGGGCAGTTCCTATTATGGCCTCTGTGGCCAACAGGGGCAGCATGCACTGCAGCCAGCTGCTTTTCAGTCAGGGAGCACTGTGCCTCTGCTCCCTTCCAGAGCTGGGACCAGAAACCCAATGGTTGATGTAGATTTTTCAATTCCTTATGAAAGCACACATTTATTAAAGGCAGCCTCATGTACTGTCTATGGAACATGATCTGGATATTTTGAAAAGCAAAGGATATTACTCCTTTAAAATCATGTTACACTTTTCAAAAGGCAATGTCTGCAATTAATGAGACACACTCATTTTATTTTCTATAAGCACAAGCTCATTACTCTTAGAAAACAGGGTGTTGCATTTTTGTTTTTTATGTTTTCTATTTTTTACTCTTTTTATTATTTTTACCTTCTTATTGCTGTTCAAGTACAGTTGTCTACATTTTCCTAATACCACTGTCCCTGGCCCCACACACACCCACCTCCCACCCTAAATCCTTTCCCCACTCTGACTTTGCCCATGGGTCCTTTATACATGTTCCTTGACCAGCCTCCCCCTTCTTTACCCTATTATCTCCCTCTGGTTACTGTCAATTTGTTCTTTATTTCAATGTCTCTGGTAATATTTTGTTTGCTTGTTTGTTTTGTTGATTAGGTTCCACTTAAAGGTGAGATCATATGGTGTTTGTCTTTCACCACCTGGCTTACTTCACATTATACAATGCTCTCCAGTTCCATCCAAGCTGTTGCAAAAGGTAGGAGCTCCTTTCTGCTTTGTAGTATTCTATTGTGTAAATGTACCACAATTTTTTGATTCACTCATTTACTGACAGGCATTTAGGTTGCTTTTAGCACTTGGCCATTGTAAACCATGCTGCTATGAACATTGGGCGCATAGATTATTTTGGACTGGTGTTTCAGGATTCTTAGGGTATAATCCCAGCAGTGGAATTGCCAGGTCAAAAGGCAGTTCCATTTTTAGTTTTCTGAGGAAATTCCATACTGTTTTCCACAGTGGCTGCACCATTCTGCATTTCCACCAACAGTGCACTAGGGTTCTCTTTTCTCCACATCCTCTCTAACATTTATTGTTTGTTGATTTGTCTGTGATGGCCATTCTGACTGGTGTGAGGTGGTATCACATTGTGGTTTTAATTTGCATCTCTCTGATAGCTAGTGATACTGAGCATTTTTACATATGTCTCTGGGCCCTCTGCTCCCAAGGTGACCTTTCTTCCCCTAGCAAATGCTTGGTCATGAGGTTCAGACCCCCTGAACTTTCATATTGCTGGTCATGTGGTGCAGACCTTCCCTTTACCTTTGGTCCCCTGGAATGTTGGTAGTTATGCCAGTTACATCCTCTAGGAAAGGAACAAAACTTAAGCAGAGAACAGCACTTAAGCATTGAGCCCCCAAGACCTTGAGGCTCTGACCCACATCAGATGCATCGAGGCCTCAGAGGTGTTTCAGCTCCAGACCCAGAAAGGCAGGACACCAGACAGTGGCACCATGGCCGACATCAGGACCAGTTGCACTGACCAATGACCTCCTGCCCTGGTATTGACCAGTCAGTAACAACCTTGACCCTGAAAGGACATCTGTGGATGTTGGATGAATATTCTACTGAAATCCTTTCCTGAAACCCCCAGACGAATACCCTCAAGGGGGAGGACCCAGTTTGGCTCCCTCCCTTCTGATTGCCCACGACTTTCCTGACCTTTTTTTTCTTCAAGGCTCATATTTTCATTCTGTTCTTCCTGAGCTCCAAGGGCACTTTTTTTTGCTTCTGTAACTTGTTCCCTGAGCCTACTTCTTCTATGACTCGCTTTGCCCTCTGTGACTTTCTAAATAATTTTTCTCTTATAACTTGAATTCTTGGCTCTGAATTCTTCTCTCACCTAAACTCATGTGCCTAGGTTGCAGACTGGAGGTCTGCTCTAACTCCACTGGTTTACACTTGGGGCTGTTCCTCGCCTCACAATGGGCCAAGTTCCAGCTTGGGGTGTCTGTGTGCAGGGCACCCCCACAGCTCTGTGTGGGGTGCAAATTCACCTCTCTACAGCCCTCTCTTACCCCCATTGGCTTTTCTCTTCGGAGCAGGAGCCTAGGGGCTACAAAATGAGGTCTGGTCACAGGGATGTCCCCTCCAGTGCATCTGAGCATTGGTAGAAGTTTCTAAAAATTATGGTGCCCTGGTGACACCTTAGAAATGGGGCTTGAGCATCTGTCCAGCTGTGGATCCCCAGCCAGGCTGAGACCCCACGATGTGGGGTGAGGATACCCCCTTCTTTCCACCCCTGTGCATAGGGAGGGCCTGCAGATCCTGCTCCAATGCAGATTCTGACCCAGCAGGTGTCTGGGGGGCCCCATAGTCTCCATGTAACAATCTGTCCAGGGTGCCGATCCTGTTGGTCTGCAGAGTACTCTCAGTGGCAAGGCTGACGGGGACCCCTGACCCCTGAGGGCACAACCTTCCCAGTGAACACCACTGCTGACCTGTGCTGTGTCCTGGCCTTTGCTCTGTCAGCATCATAGGGGGAGTCCCAGGGGTCCCCAAACCTGGAGATTGTTTCTGACTGTGACACAGAAGCCCATCTGGGCCCTTGGTCTCCCCTAGGCTCTCAGATACTCTGGGGAGGAGGGTGTCCTCCCAGCAGGAAAGTCACAGAGGTGACTCTGGGGTGGGAAAGGGACCAGCTGGATGATGACTGGTGAGGGGACCCACCCTCTCTCTTCAGGTGTCACCAACCTGGTTTCTGCTTCCACGGACAGAGACCAGGACCAGGAGCCTGGTAGGACCCGCAGCTCATGGCTGTAAAGGGAGAGGTGTCCTGAGTGTCCTGGGAAGAGTGGCCTGTGGTGGATGGTTAGGTCCCTGGTCATTGAGGTCAATGATTTTAGGGAGACCCCCCTCTCTGTGTCTGTTGGCTCAGCCTGTCCATGTGCTCCCTGACCATTGTGGCCACCTCTGTCCTCTGCCTGGGGGACTTCCCTGAGGTTACCCTGTCCTCCCCACGGGTGGTACACAGGGATCCCTGAGAGAGCAGGTGCCCCTAGGACCCTGGGAAGAGTGGGTGGGACAGAGCAGATACATGGTAGGGACCCAGAAGGGTCTGTGGTATGTAAATCAGGCTCCTTTTTCACCTCCTTCCCAAAACCAGGGTCATGCATTTATTTTCTGTGTTGTGTGTAACTCTAATGTTGCCCCCTGAAGGGCATAATGAGGCCTGTGGCCAAGTCAGAGCTGCACCAGGGGTGCTACCAGGCTCCAAAGGGTGGGAGCTGGCCCTTAGCCCTGACAGAGGTGGATTATGTTCACCAGGCTGAGGGGCAGGGACCTGCACTATTCCTAGGGGGTCACAAACTGTCTGACCTCACCCCAGGGCAGGGTGAGCCCAGGGAGAGGATGTTGTGTGTCCAGAGGAGATCTAATTCAGTGTCAGGAGACCTGTTTACCCAGGAGGAGCTCTCTGTTCCCAAGGATTCAAGGAAGGGCTTGGTGAAAGGTCTTATGAAGCAAAAATGATGCTCACTTGGGGATCCGATGCCCAGAATGCCCTGTGTATCCCCTGTCACAGCATTGGGGCATTGCATCCAAATAATCTGTGTCCCAGTCTGTCATATGCTCTAGGCTTCCCACAAGGCCCAGGATGTAGAACTACAAACTTTGTATCATAACTAGAGCAGGTAGTCACACACCCTCTCATAAGTGCTATGCAGGATTTGATCCAAAAACATATTCTTTCCAAAACTCATTAGCAACTGGTTCAGCAACAGTGTGTGTTCCATGGCACCAACCACATTACATGTTCATGTTCTCTCACTCTACAGCTGCATTGTTCACAGGATTCGGGACAAACTGCAGGACATCGCATTGGTCCATCAGAGCAATTTCAGCCTTTCCCACCTGGGGCTCACATAACCTAGTAACCAAATATCTGCAGCAGACCAAACATAGTTTTTGCTGATCTGACCAGATATTAGGTATAAATTTGATTCGTTCACACTTGACACCTACTGTTATGTGAGCTGTTGACATTTATATGACAATATAAGAGAAAAGAGGTCAGTGCCTCTGACTAAATAGTCAGGTACTGTGTCTTTTAAAGGTTCATGTGGCACAGTAGTGTGCCATGGCATCTGTTGAAATTGCTCATCCATTAAATTAATGACAGTATGATCATCAGACTATCAGAACAAAAAATGGCAAGTATTCTGAATGCCTTAGTAAGATAAGTGGCCTGTGTCTTCCTTGAAAATCAATGACAACATCAATGAGGACGATGACATCCACTGATAAGAATGATGCCACTGACAGAATCCTCTCTAGTGATCAGCAATTTAAGCAGAGTGTGAGTGCTCTGTGAGCTGTAGGACCAACCACAATTGCCACCATTCAGGGATCTGCCATATCCATGAGGCTTTTATGGCTCCAATGAAAGCATCATAGAGAGTCTGGGCCATGACAGATTGACACTCTGCAGTAAAGAACAGATTACTGCACTTGCACTTCCATGAAATCCATGTTGGAAGGGAGAAAGGTGCTTTGTAAAGCCTTTGTTGGGATGTAATAAAAGGATTACATGCAGACTCCTGGGGTTTGGAGCAAGGCTATGGTTTCTACAGCAATAGAACAGCATTCCAGACCTGCTTCTAGACTTCAGGGGACATGGAGTATCTGAATATAGGATGTAACGTGTCCAGGTAGCCAGAACCCCTCATCACGACCTGGGATCTATCACATGCACCACCATAAGGACAGGTGAGGAGAGCAGCATCTATCACAAATGGAAGTGTCATCTCCTGGATTAGACAAAGAAATGTGGCCTAGACCACCGACACCTACTATTCCAGCACTGTGACCTGATACACATGTCTATTCTGTGGACTCACAGAACTTCACACTGACAAGTCAATAAAGAAAGAAAAGGGAGCACATACTTCAAAATGATTCTTCATTGTAATCCCTGACCTCTTCACAATTCCTCCACCCACCCAAAATCATATTCAGCGTTACACACTCACATTCAAATCCCTGGGGCATGGCTAGCTTTCTTACTGGAATAAAGGAAGACTTTCAAAGAAGGGCGACTTTGTTTTTCTGCAGTACACCCAAGAGATGCTGAAAATGTCTGACCTCCGATCACATGTTACAGCAAGCTGCACACACCAACCTGCTCACAGGTAGACACTGTATAACTTTACCACTAACTCTGGAAACTGCTCCCGCTATGCATGTGCCCCTGCTCTACATTCACCACCAGACTTCTGTCTCAATTCCTTTTTCTAGTCTGACTTCCTCACCCTCAAACTCCCTTCCTGATTCAATTCCCCATCCTTTTTCTAGTCTGACTTCCTCACCCTCAAACTCCTTTCCTGATTCAATTCCCCAAACACTCTCAGATCAGGATTCCTGTGTTCATGGTGTCCTCAGTCCTCCATTCCCCCCCCACTCTCTGGACTCACAAATCCCTCTGGGTGCTCACCTTCCCCTCCCACTTGCCTTTGCCTTCTGTCTCATGTGCCCTGTTGGCCTGTACATCAAGGCTCACTCTTGTCCATAATGTTGGGGCACTAACCTGTTTCCTTTCTTTTTCTTATGTTTTTCAGCATTCTCCCTTCCTAAACCCATCCCAGTGTGGAAGAACAGAACATTCCACTTCATCACAGCAATTTCAGTTACTCCTCCTTCAAACAGTAGGTCCACCTCCTAACTCAGCTTCTTCAGCCTCATCTTTAAGTCCCTCTTTGTAACAGCCTTCCTCCATGGCACAGGTAGATTCACTTAATCCCAAATCCATCCACAACTCCAAAGCCTTCCTGCTCTTAACAATTTTCTCATCCTAACTCTGCCTGGGAGCCCATCCCTCCATGCCATTCCCTCCTGCCCACAGCAGGTTTTAACTAACCCTCTGGGGCAGTTCTGCTAGGATTCATCCCAGTGCTCAGTAGGCATCATGAGCAAAGGGTAAGACAACTGACATAGTAGAAGCTATTTCTCAGCTTCTGTGTCCTGTTTTTGAATACCGTTCCCAACGGAACACACCATATTGGTAAAAAATATACACAGAAAGTATGTATGAGGGGGACACAAAAAATATGGAATAAATTTATTTAAAATTGTGTATTTATTCTTACATTATTAAACTTCAGTCACCTTTATTTTTTTTTTTTTTTTTTTTTTTTTAAATATAATTTTTTTATTGATTATGCCATTACATTTGCTCTATTCCCCCCCTCCCTTCCCCTCCACCCTGCACACCCCTCTCCCACCATTTCCCCCCTTTAGTTCATGAACATGTGTCTCAATTTCTTTAGATTCTGTATTTCCCCTACTATTCTTACCCTCCCCCTATGTATTTTCCATCTACTATCTATGCTACTTATTTTCTGTACCTTCTCCCCCCTTCCCCTCCTCCCACTCCCCTATTGCTAACCCTCCCTGAGATCTTCATTTCTCTGGTTCTGCTCCTGATCTAGCTATCCTCTTAGTTTGCTTTTGTTTTAGGTGTGGTTCTTAATAACTGTGAGTTTGCTGTCCTTTCACTGTTCGTCTTTTTTATCTTCTTTTTCTTAGGTAAGTCCCTTTAACATTTCATATAATAAGGGTTTGGTGATGATGAACTCCTTGAATTTGGTCTTATCTGAGAAGCACTTTCATCTGTCCTTCCATTCTAAATGAAAGTTTTGCTGGATAGAGCAATCTTGGATGTAGGTCTTTGGATTTCATAACTTGGAATACCTCTTTCCAGCCCCTTCTTGCCTGTAAGGTCTCTTTTGAGAAATCAGCTGACAGTCTGATGGGAACTCCTTTGTAGGTGACTGTCCCCTTAGCTCTTGCTGCTTCTAAGATTCTCTCCTTCATTTTAATCTTGGCTAATGTAATTATGATGTGCCTTGGTGTGCTCCTTCTTGAGTCCAACTTCTTTGGGACTCTCTGAGCTTCCTGGATTTCTCGGAAGTCTATTTCCTTTGCCATCTTGGGGAAATTCTCCTTTATTATTTGTTCAAATAATTTTTCAACTGGTGGTTGTGCCTTTCCCCCTTCTGGTACCCCTATAATTCGGATGTTGGAACGTTTAAAGATGTCCTGGAGGTTCCTAATCTTCTCCTCATTTTTCTGAATTCTTATTTCTTCATTCCTTTCTGTTTGACCATTTTTTTCTTCCTTCTGGTTCTCTCCCTTGATTTGAGTCCCAATTTTCTTTCCATTACTATTGGAATCTTTTGTATCCCCATTCATTTCAATTAATTTAGCTTCCATATGTTTCTCTAATTTGTGGCTAAAGTCAACCAGTTCTGTAAGGATCTTTATAACCAGTGCTTTGAACTGTGCATCTGAAAGACTGGCTATTTCTTCATCGCTTAGATCTATCGGTTCTGGGGCTCTAAGTTGTCCTAGAGCCATTTTTGGTCTGTTCGCGCTGTTAAGTGAGCGGAGCGAAGCCTTAGTTGTTTACCAGGACGGGGCGACCCAGGTCGCTGGTTTGTGACGCTGTGTGTGGGGGCGGGGTCAGAGAGGGAGCAATGGCGTTCCTCTCCGCTAGCCCAGCGTTTCCAGTCACTCCGCATGCATGGGGTTTATCCGATCGGTATTGCCCCGGCTTCCCTTCTCACTG
The DNA here is from genome assembly GCF_021234435.1 of Artibeus jamaicensis. Lineage (NCBI taxonomy): Eukaryota > Metazoa > Chordata > Mammalia > Chiroptera > Phyllostomidae > Artibeus > Artibeus jamaicensis. The sequence goes on along the minus strand of NW_026521999.1, from coordinate 2,037 downwards.
GCTTCTCCGCACGTAAATGCGCGCGACTGAGCGACCCACCGCGCCCCTTCTTTGTGCGCTCCGCAGCCAGCTCGCTCGCAATCGCGCCCTCGGTTCCCTGCGCGAACCGCGCACCGCCCCGGGAATTTTTTCTTGCTAACCTGCTCCGCTGCTGGCCTGGCTCCTCGTACCGGTCCAGCCGAGTATCTAGTTGTCCCTTTGGACTCCGTATTGTCGATTTTCCGTGTGGCTTGGTTGTGACTGCTGTTAAAAATAGTTGTTCTTAGATTTGGTTGTGCACAGAGGCGAGGTGGACCCTCCACCTACTTCTCCATCTTGGCGGAAGTCCAGTCACCTTTAAATACTCTCCATTTGATGCAATGCACATGGTGAGGCACTTTTTCCACTGCTTAAAATAATTTTTGAACTCACTGACTTTAATGCCTTTTAGTGTTTTGTGGATTTTTTAAATTAATTTCTTCTACATCAAAACAAAACAAAACAAAACATTTCCCTCCAAGGACTTTTTAAATTTGGGGAAACAAAGAATAATCACTTGGGAATAGATTGCATGTATAGGGAGGGTGGGGCATTCTGGTCATGCAGTTTTTTAAAAATCTTTTAAAAATATATTTTATTGATTATGCCATTACAGATGTTCTATTTCCCCCTTTCATTCCCCTCCACCCTGCACACCCCTTCCCCACCATTTCCCACCTTTAGTTTATAACCACATGTCTCAAGTTCTTTAGATTCTATATTTCCCATACTATTCTTACCCTTCCCCTATCTATTTTCTACCTACCTTCTGTGCTACTTATTTTCTGTACCTTCTCCCTCCTTCTCCTTCTCCCACTCCCCTGTTGCTAACCCTCCATGTGATCTTCATTTCTATGGTTCTGCTCCTGATCTAGCTGTCCTCTTAGTTTGCTTTTGTTTTAGGTGTGGTTCCTAATAACTGTGAGTTTGCTGTCCTTTCACTGTTCATCTTTTTTTATCTTCTTTTTCTTAGGTAAGTCCCTTTAACATTTCATATAATAAGGGCTTGGTGATGATGAACTCCTTGAATTTGATCTTATCTGAATAGCAATTTATCTGTCCTTCCATTCTAAAATGAAAGCTTTGCTGGATAGATTAATCTTGGTTGTAGGTCTTTGGATTTCATGATTTGGAATACTCCATTCCAGCCCCTTTCTGCCTGTAAGGTCTCTTTTGAGAAATCAGCTGACAGTCTGATGGGAACTCCTTTGCAGGTGACTGTCCCCTTATCTCTTGCTGCTTCTAGAATTCCCTCCTTCATTTTAATCTTGGCTAATCTAATGATGATGTGCCTTGGTGTGTTCCTTTTTGGGTCCAACTTCTTTGGGACTCTCTGAGCTTCCTGGGCTTCCTGGAAGTCTATTTCCTTTGCCAGATTGAGGAAGTTCTCCTTTATTATTTGTTCAAATAAGTTCTACACTCGTGGCTGTTCCTCTTCCCCTTCTGGTATCCCTATAATTTGGATGTTGGAACGATTAAAGATGTCCTGGAGGTTTCTAAACCTCTCTTCATTTTTTTGAATTCTTGTTTCTTCATCCTTTTCTGTTTGGTCATTTTTTTCTTCCTTCTGGTCCACTCCTTTGATTTGAGTCCCAGTTTCCTTTTCATCACTATTGGTTTCCTGTGCATTTCCCTTCATTTCAATTAGTTTAGCCTTCATATGTTCCTCTAATTTGTGACTAAAATCAACCAGTTCTGTGAGCATCCTTATCACCAGTGTTTTGAACTGTGCATCTGAAAGTTTGGCTCTTTCTTTATTTTTTTTTTTTTTTGCTTTTTAAAAAAAAAGCAAATTAAAAAAATTTTATTTTTTTAAATTTATTTTTTATTGATTATGCCATTACAGTTGTTCTATTCCCCCTCCATTCCCCTCCACCATACCCCCCCATTCCCACCATTACCCCCCTTTAGTTTATGACCATGTGTCTCAAGTTCTTTAGATTCTATATTTCCCATACTATTCTTGCCCCCCCCATCTATTTTCTATCTACTGTCTATGCTACTTATTTTCTGTACCTT
>NW_026521998.1:0-40023 GCF_021234435.1 Artibeus jamaicensis | reverse complement strand
CCAGCATGACTTATCCCACATGTCCCCAGTCCCAGACAGGGAGTTACCAACTGAAGATCACATTGCAGCACCTAGCAAGTTGCCCTGGGCCACACCTATGATGTAGCTGCCCTTAGCCTATAACAGAACCCTTCCCCCAAATCCCCAGAACCAACACACCCTGTGGCCAGCTTCAGATGACAACAGAGCACCACTCAGTCAGCTCTACTAACTAAACACCCAAAGGGTGGTCTCAGCAGACACCAGAACATCGCTGGGGTAAATCTGCTTTGTGGAATAAGCCCTTGCTGTGGTCGTGGCCAGTCCTCAGAGCCAGTCAGCCTGAGGGTCAACTCCAACCACTGACAGGCCAACAGCAATCAAGGTTCAACTATAATGCAATAGGAGAGCAAAACAACCCACACAAAGAATGCCTCTGGAACACGCAGCTTAAGTGATCAGGGAGGCTGTTCCACTGGGCTCCATGAGACACCTAGAACATAAGACCACCCTGTCAAGTCTGTGACACATAGCAGATGTACCCAATTCCTAGAAATAAGCACAGACAGGCAGCCAAAATGAAAAGATAAAGAAATATGTCTGAAATAAAAGAGCAGAATAAAATTCCAGAAATAGTGCTAAAATAAACTGGAGCAAGCATTCTACTAGACACAGAGTTCAAGACAGTAGTTAGAAGGGTGCTCAACAAATTCAGGGAAGAATAGATAAACTCAGTGAGAATCCCAAAAAGAAGATAGAAAAACATTTTTTAAAACATAACAGCACAGTGATTGAGAAAGGAGGGGTGTTCCTGGTGGTGAAAAAGGGTGTGTGGCAATAAATGGTAATGGAAAATTATAGATAAATAAATAAACAAACAAGCAAATAATAAAAAGACACACAAACCATGATAAAAGAAACAGAAATGAGGAATACATCCAAATTAAAAAGAAGAATACACTAGAAGGAATCAACAATGAGTAAGATGAAGCAGAGGATGAAATCAGTGATTTGGAAGACAAGGGAGTAGAAAACACCCAATAAATGCAGCAAAAAGCAAAGAGAATTTTTAAATGACATTAGTTTAATGGACCTCTGAGACAATATCAAGGTTACCAACATTTGTATCATTGGCATACCACAAAGAGAAGAGAACGAGAGCAAAACATTAAAAATCTATTTGAAGAAATAATTACTATAAAATTACCTAACCTGGTGAAGGAAATGGAAACACAAGTTCAGGAAGTTCAGAGAGTCCCAAACAAGAAGAACCCAAAGTAGTCCATGTCAACACACATCATTATTAAAATGCCAAAGATTTAAGACAAAGAGAGAACCTTAAAAGCAGCAAGAGAGAAGCAGTTATTTATCTACAAAGGATCTCCCATAGAACTGTCAGCTGATTTTCCAACAGAAACTTTGGAGGCCAGGAGAGACTGACACCTCTGGAGCACCCAGCTTAGGCGATCAGGGAGACTGTGCCACTGGGCCACACAGGACCCCACTGGGCACCTGGTACGTAAGACTACCCTGCTAAGTACGAAAGACATAGCAGATGTGATGAAAAGCAAGGACCTACAATCTAGACTACTCTACCCAGCAAGGCTATCATTGAGAATTGACAGAGAGAAAATGAGCTTCCCAACTAAAAAAAACAATCTAAAGAAGTTCGTCACCACCAAACCAGTATTACAAGAAATACTAAAGGGAATTGTTTAAGAAGAAGAAAGAAAGCTATAAATATGAATAATAAAATGACAATAAGTACATATTTATCATTCATCACATTAAATGTAATTGAATTAAATTCTTCATCAAACCACATAGGGTGGCTGAATAGACAAGAAAACAAACACAAACACACACATACACTGAAAGTAAATGGATGGAAAAGAATGTTTCATACAAATAAAAAATTTTTTAAAGCTGGAGCACCAATACTTATATCAGGCAAAATCAACTTTAAAACAAATGATATGGGAGATGAGGAAGGGCTGGTGGCTCATTTGGTTGGAGCACTGTCCTGTACACAAAAAGGTTGTGGATTACATCCCAGTTAAGGCACATACCAAGGTTATGGGTTCAGTCCTTGAGCAAGGCACATATGGGAGGAACCCGACCAAAATTTCTCTTTCATATCTCTTCCTCTCTCTCTCTGTCTCTACCTCTCTCTTCCTCTATTTTTACAATCAATTAAAAACTAAAATTAAATACAAGAACATTATATTAATATTCTTATTAGATTACATCAATCCTCACAAACATTTACACAGACAATGTAGAAGCACAGAAGTCTATAAAGCAAATATTGATGGGCATAAAGGGAGAGGGCAACAGCAGTGCAGAAATTGTAAGATATTTCAGCATCCCGTAGACATGAATGGATGTGTAATCCAAACAGAAGATGAACCAGAAAAGAGCAGCCTCAAATGACACATTATACCTGATGGATTTAACGGATATACTCAGAGAATTGTATCCCAAAGAAGTAGAATGTACCTTCTTCTCGAGCATACATAAAACATTTTCCGAGATACACCACGTATTAGGCAACAAAACAATTCTCAATAAACTTAAGAAGATTGAAATCATATCAAGCATCTTCTCTGACCACAATGGCATAAACCCAGAAATAAATGACAAGAACAGAACTAAAAAAACACCCCAAACATATGGAGGCTAAGTATCATCCTACTAAACAATGAGAAGGTTAACAATGAAATCAAAGAAGAAACCAAAAGATACCCTGAGACAAATGAAAATGAAAACCCAGTGACCCCAGATCTATGAGACACAGAAAAAGCAGTTCTAAGAGAAAAATTCGCAGAGAAAGCAGCTCTAAGAGAAAAATTCACAGGCCTACCACAAGGAACAAGAAAAATCTCAAATAAGGATCTAACCTTAAATGTAAAGGAACTAGGAAAAGAACAACAAACACAGCAAAAGTGAGTAGGTGGAAAGAAAGAAATATAAGAGTAAAAGTGAATGATTTGGAGTCTAAAAAAACACTTAAATAAAGATTAATGAGACTTCTGGCCAAGATGGAGGTATAGGTAGACACACCGTGCCTCCTCACACAACCAAAAGAAAGACAACAAATTTAAAAACAAAGAACCAGAAATGACAGAAAATCGAACTGTATAAAAGTCCAACAACCAAAGAATTGAAGAAGAAACATTCATCGAGACCGGTAGGAGGGGCAGAGAGAGGCAGCTGTTTGAAGAGGACTCTCGGCGAGGTAGAGGCTAGGGGACTGGGGTGGGTCAGGCAGCTACTGACAGACCTGGCCAGGTGGCAGATGGCGGACAGGGCGATCCCACATTCTCACGCAGATAAATCAGGAGGAACACTGGGGAGCAAGACAGACCACACAACTCAAGGTTCCAGCGTGGGGAAATAAGGCCTCAATGCCTCTGACTGAAAACACCTGTGGGGGTTGAGGTGGCAGTGGGAGAAACTCCCAGCCTCACAGGAGAGTTCATTGGAGAGATCCACAGGGTCCTAGAAAGTACACAAATGTACCCTCCTGGGAATCAGCACCAGAAGGGCCCAACTTGATTGTGAATAGCGGGAGGAGTTACTGAAAATTGAAAGAAAGCAGAGCAAGCAGTAATATCCCCTCTGAAACACTTCCCCAACATACAGCATCACTACCCAGTGAAGTGGGTTACCCCGCCCTGGTGAACATCTAACTACATAACAGGTGCACCCAGACAAAAGAAATGCCCCAAACAAAAGAACAGATCAAAGCTCCAGAAAAAAATACATCTAAGCAACAAAGACTTAGCCAAACTATCAGATGCACAGTTCAAAAATACCAGTAATCTCGACTTCTGGCCAAGATGGAGGTGTAGGAGGAAATACTGGACCTCCTCACACAACCAAATTTAAGAAAAACAAAGATTTAGAAACAAAAACACAACCAAAACAGGCAGAAAATCGAACTGTACCGAAGTCCGACAACAACGAACCACTCATTCAGACCAGTAATGGGGGGCAGAGTCGGTGGCCTGTGGAGAGGAGTCCTGGCAGGAAGAGATGATGGCTGGCAGAACCGGGTATGGGGACGAATCAAGCAAACTCAGTAAGGTGAGCAAGGCGGCTGGCTGAACATGAACACACAGTCGTGCACAGATTAACCAGGCAGGTTGAAAAACGGTCAGTCACCCAGTGAGGACACAAGGCAGCTGTCTCACTATGATCACACATTCGCACACAGATAAACCAGGCAAAGGAGCCAGCAGTGAGATAGATTGTGAAACCCAGGGCCCCATCGAGAGGAAATAAAACCTAAAAGCACCAATTAGACAAACTTTTGGGGGTCGGAAAGCCAGGAGAGGCTCCCAGGCTCACAGAGAGTTCGTTGGAGAGACCCACAGGGCTCTGGAGAGTGCACAAGCCCACACCTCTGGGAACTAGCACCAGAAGGGCCCAATTGCTTGTGGGAAGCAAGAGAGGAGACCGAAATTTGAAAGAGAGCAGAAATAAACACTATTGACACTCTCTGACCCCAGTTCCACATACAGCGTAACAACCCAGCAACTGGGTTGCCCCACCCTGGTGAAGACCTCAGGCTCCTCACCTCATACGTAACAAGAACAAACAAACCAAAACATGGCTCAAGCAGAAAAACAGCTTGAAGCCCTAGGGCCAATAATTCTAAGCAACCAAGAGGTAGCCAACATATCTGATGCACAGTTCAAAACACTGGTGATCAGGATGCTCACAGAACTGTCTGAGTTTAGTCACAAATTAGATGAAAAAATGGAGGCTTCACTAGGTGAAATGAAGCAAAATAAACAGGGAACCAATGGTGATGGGAAGGGAACTGGTACAAAAATCAATCAAGGGGACCAGAAGAAAGAAAAAAAAAAAAAGAAAACAATGAAGAAACAAGAATCCAAAAAATGAGGAGAGGCTTAGGAACCTCCAGGATGTCGTTAAACATTCTAACATTGGATTATGGGGGTACCAGAAGGAGAAGAGGAACAGCAACAAGTGGAAAAGTTATTTGAACAAATAATAAAGGAGAATTTCCCCAATCTGGCAAAGGAAATAGACTTTCAGGAACTCCAGGAAACTCAGAGAGTACCAAAAAAAATTGGACCCAAGGAGGAACACACCTAGGCACATCATAATTACATTACATAAGATTAAAATGAAGAAGAGAATCCTAGAAGCAGCAAGAGAAAAGGAGACAGTCACCTACATAGGAGTTCCCATCAGACTGTCAGCTGATTTCTCAAAAGAGACCTTACAGGCAAGAAAAGGCTGGAAAGAAGTATTCCAGGTTATGAAAGGCAAGGACCTACATCCAAAATTACTCTATCCTGCAAAGCTTTCACTCAGAATGGAAAGGCAGATAAAGTGCTTCTCAGATAAGGTCAACTTAAAGGAGTTCATCATCATCAAGCTCTTATTATATGAAATGTTAAAGAGACTTATCTAAGGAAAAGAAGATAAAAAACATGTACAGTAGAATGACAGCAAACTCATAGTTATTAACAACCACATCTAAAACAAAAACAAAAACAAACTGAGCAAACAACTAGAACAGGAACAGAACCACAGAAATGAAGAGCACATGGAAGGTTAGCAACAGGAGATTGGGAGGGGGATAGAGGGGAAGAGGTACAGAGGATAAGTAGCATAGATGGTGGGTAGAAAACAGACAGGTGGTGGGTAAGAGTAGTATGGGAAATGTAGAAGCTAAAGTATGACACGTGGACATGAACTAAACAGGGAAGCATGTGGGTGGGAGGGGGTGTGCAGAGTGGAAGGGTGTGAGGGGAGGAGAATTGGACAACTGTAATAGCATAATCCATAAAAATATTTTTAAAGTATACATTTTCTGTAATGTACTTTAAAAATACAATAACAGTAGAACAAAAAATGCTATAAAGAATTATATGCCAGTAAACTAAACAATTGGAAGAAGCAGATAAATCTGTAGAAACATAAAATCTTCCAAGGCTGTGTCAAGATGAATCAGAAAATTTAAACAGACCAATCCAGGTGGTGAAAGAGATATATCATATGATCTCACCTATAAGTGAAACCTAATCAACAAAACAAACAAGTAAACAAAATACAACCAGAGATAGTGAAATAAAGAACAAACTGACAGAAACCAGAGAGGAGGGGAAGAGAAATAATCAGGGAAATAATCAAGTCTTTTTTGAGAAAATAATGAAGGACAACTTCTTCAATCTGGCAAAGGAAATAGACTTCCAAGAAGTCCAGAAAGCTCAGAGAGTCCCAAGGAAGGTGGATCCAAGGAGGAACACACCAAAGCACACCCTAATTACATTGGCCAAGATTAAAGATCAGGAGAGAATCTTAAAAGCAGCAAGAGAAAAGGAGACAGTTACTTACAAAGGAGTTCCCATAAGACTGTCAGCTGATTTCTCAAAAGAAACCTTGCAGTCAAGAAGGGGCTGGCAAGAAGTATTCCAAGTCATGAAAAAGGACCTACATCTAAGATTGCTCTATCCAGCAAAGCTTTCATTTAGAATGGAAAGGCAGATAAAGTGCTTCCCAGATAAGGTAATGCTAAAAAAGTTCATCATCACCAAGTCATTGTTTCATGAAATGTAAAAAGACTTATTTAAGGAAAGGAAGATCAGCACTATGAACATGAAAATGACAACAAACTCACAACTATCAACAACCAAACCTAAAAAATCACACACACACACACACACACACACACACACCAAATTAAGCAGAAACTAGAACAGGAAGAGAATCACAGAAATGGAGATCACATGGAGGGTTGTCAGTGGGAAGAGGGTGGAGAATGAAGGAAAACCTATAGGGAATAAGAAGCAGAAATGGTAGGTACAAAATAGACAGAGAGAGGTTAAGAATAATAAAGGAAATGAAGAAGTCAAAGAACTTACACATATGATTCATGGACATGAACTAAGTCTGGGAAAAGCTGGTGGGAGGCAGATGCAGGACTGAGAGGAATAAAAGGGAGAAATAAATGAGACAAGTCTAATAGCATAATCAAGAAAATATACTTAAAAACATTAAAATAATCATCTCTGAATGTATTTCAATGGTACACTTGCATAGACAATGAAGACCGTCCTAAGTGTGCTATCTGGCTCTCTTGGTGGTAAAAGTGGTTGATTAAAAAAAAAACAAAACTGTTGTCTGCTTCTGTGCCTGCTTCTGTAACTCTCAGATGTTCAGAGGAGGTCTGTTGCTGCCCTAAATAGAAGATTGTTCATGGGAGGGAGTTAATCAAGTGAGACGTGGTTTGTGCCATTTAAAATTGTTCCCTTTGACCTGGCCATTGTGGTTCAGTTTGGCCCATGTAGCTCAGTTAATTGGTGGTCACTCTGCGAACTGAAAGGTCACTGGTTTGATTCCAGGTCGGGGCACATATCTGGGTTACGAATTTGGTCCTTGGTTGAGGTGCATACAGAAGGCAACCCATGATGTGTCTCTCTCACATGAATGTTTCTCTTCCTCTCTTTCTCCCTCCCTCCCCCTCTCTCTAAAAAAAATAAAATTTTTTAGAATGTCATCTTTGCCTTAACCTGTTAATGCCATGGGTAACTCTCCTTTTTTCCTCTTCTGCCATAGACTACATGCTTCAACATTAGGGCACTAACTCAGTTTAGTATCTCTAGAAAAGGAAAATGTTTCTTAAACATAAGGAGAACTTCAATGACTACACAGGGTGACTGACTTGGAAAGTGTTCACCACTGCTCATCTAAGATGACTCCCTCCTCATCACCCCTATTCTCACTGGTACTTTATCTTACACTTTAGACTCTTCAGCTTTCCTGAATCCTTCATCTGTCTATTACTCCAGATTCAATCTCTTTAACCAGTTTTTCCAACCCTGCTAAACCTTTTCCCTCCCATCTGGGCTCCTCAGATACTGAGAGTCATTAGAACTTCAGTCTTCCTCACCCATTTTCAGTTTCTGAGATGCTCAGAGACCTCAAAACCAGCTTCCTGAGGCTGAAAAGGTGGTTTAAAACAGGAAATGAACAGCCAAACCACACACTTTGTATATACCACATACAGAACTGAACAGGGGTGTTGAGGCAGGATGCTCTTAAAAGCCTCAGGATTCTTAAACCTAAATTTTTCCCTTAGCACATCTTTTTTTAACTGTATTAAAAAACACATAACATTAAATTTAGAATCATAGCCAAGAACTTATGTAAGTTTAGTAATGTTATATATATGCTCATCACTGTTAAACAGATCTCTAGACCTTTTTCATCAGTAAAACTGAAAACTGATGTCTACCGAAAAACAATGCTCCATTTTATCCTCCCCAAGTACCCTACAATGACCAATCTACTTTGCTTCTATAAAATCAAATACTTGAGATATCCATGTCAGTGGAACACACCATTCTTGTCTTCTTGTGTCTGGCTTCTTTCACTTAGCATAATATCCAGAATTACTTTTTTTCTAAAGCTGAATAACATTCCTTTATATGTGTATATGCATAGGCCATATTATCTCTTTCCATTACTCTGTGGACGATGGGATTGCTTCCACCTCTTGGCTATTATGCATAATACTGCAATAAAAATGGGTGTGCAAATACCTCTTCAAAATCCTCCTTTTCATTCCTTTGGATATAAAATAAGAAGTGAGATTTCTGAACCACATGGTAAATTTGTTTGTTTATTTATTTCTTATATGTTATAACAAATCTGCAGGGTGAGGCGGCAGCAGGAGAAACTCCCAGCCTCACAGAAGAGTTTATTGCAGAGACCCACAAGGTTCTAGACTGTACACAAATGCACCCTCCCAGGAATCAGCACCAGAAGGGCCCAATATGATTGTAGTGGAAGTAACTGAAAATCGGCAGAGAGCAGAGAAAGGGGCACTGTTTCCTTTCAGACCCCTACCTCACATACAGCACCACTATGCAGCCACGTGGGTTGCCCCACCCTGGTGAACACCTAAGGCTCCGCCACTTACTACGTAACAGGTGTGCCGAGCTGCCCCCACAAAAATGGCCCAAATGAAAGGACAGATTGAGGCTCCAGAAAAAATACAACTAAGTCATGAAGAGATAGCCAACCTATCAGATGCACAGTTCAAAACACTGGTAATCAAGATACTCACAGCCTTTGTTGAATATGGTTACAAATTAAAGAAAAAAATGAAGGCTCTGCTAAGTGAAATTTAAAAAAATGTACAGGGAACCAACAGTGATGGGAAAGAAACTGGGACTCAAATCAATGGTGTGACCCAGAAGGAAGAAAGAAACGTTCAACCAGAAGAGAATAAAGAAACAAGAACTGGAAAAAAATAAGGAGAGGCTTAGGAACCTCCAGGAAATCTTTAAATGTTCCAACATCCTAATCATAGGGCTGCCAGAAGGAGAAGAGGAAGAGAAAGAAATTGAAGTCCTATTTGAGAAAATAATGAAGGACAACTTCTTTAATCTGACTTCCAGGAAGTCCAGGAATCTCAGAGAGTCCCAAAGAAGGTGGACCCGAGGAGGAACACACCAAGTCACACTCTAATTACATTGTCCAAGTTTAAAGATCAGGAGAGAATTTTTTTTTTTCCCCCCCCCCCCCTCCCCCTTCTCCCCGGCTTTTCCCCGGCTTTTGTTTGTTTTTAATTTGTGTTTTTTCTTCTTTCTTTTTTTTTTTCTTTAATTTCTTTTTCTTAGATAAGTCCCTTTAACATTTCATATAATAAGGGCTTGGTGATGATGAACTCCTTGAATTTGGTCTTATCTGAGAAGCACTTTATCTGTCCTTCCATTCTAAATGAAAGTTTTGCTGGATAGAGCAATCTTGGTTGTAGGTCTTTAAATTTCATGACTTGGAATACCTCTTTCCAGCCCCTTCTTGCCTGTAAGGTCTCTTCTGAGAAATCCGCTGACAGTCTGATGGGGACTCCTTTGTAGGTGACTGTCCCCTTAGCTCTTGCTGCTTCTAGAATTCTCTCCTTCATTTTAATTTTGGCTAATGTAATTATGATGTGCCTTGGTGTGTTCCTTCTTGGGTCCACCTTCTTTGGTACTCTCTGAGCTTCCTGGATTTCCTGGAAGTCTATTTCCTTTGCCAGATTGGGGAAATTCTCCTTTATTATTTGTTCAAATAAGTTTTCCACTGGTGGCTGTGCCTTTCCTCCTTCTGGTATCCCTATAATTCGGATGTTGGAGCGTTTAAAGATGTCCTGGAGGTTCCTAAGACTCTCCTCATTTCTTTGAATTCTTGCTTTTTGACTCTTTTCTGTTTGGCCATTATTTGCTTTCTTCTGGTCTACTCCATTGATTTCAGTCCCAGTTTTCTTTTCATTGCTATTGGTGTCCTGTGCAATTCCATTCATTTCAATTAGTTTTGCTTTCATATATTTGTCTAATTTGTGGCTATAATCAACCAGTTCTGTGAGGATCCTGATCACCAGTATTTTAAACTGTGCGTCTGAGAGTTTTGCTATTTCTTCATCGCTTAGATTTCTAGGATCCAGGGCTTTGAGATCTTCTTGCACCATTTTTGGTCTGTTCGCACCCTTTAAGTGTGAGGAACGGAGCCTTAGACTCCCAGGTTGATGGGTTGTGACGCTGTATGTGGGGGCGTGGTCAGAGCAGGCAAATGGCGGCACCCTCTGCTGTTTTGCACCGCTGGGTAGAAGCAGAGCCTTAGGTGGTTCATCAGGGCCGGGCCACTCAGAGTCGCTGGGTTATGATGCTGGTATGTGGAGGTGGGGTCAGAGCAGGGAAATGGCGGCGCCCTCCGTGCCGTTTGCCGCAGGACCCGCTGGGTCCTGGTTCAATCGCCCACTCCCTCGCTTGTCTATCCAGGCACCAATGCGTGACCACAGTCAACCTGCAGCCCTGCTCCCTGGCTGTTTCCCCACGGTCGCTGGCTTGGTCGCTCACTGGGTCGCTCACTAGGACCAACCCTGCGCCTGGATTCCACGCACCTGAGTCCATCCGACCGAGTTTTCCTGTGCAACCCTGCTCCACCAGCTGCTGGTTTCGCCCCTTACCGGTCAGACTGAAGAATTTGTTGTTAACAGACTTCCGAAAAATTCAATTTCCTGTGTTCTGGCTGTGTTTTTTGTTGCTAATATTTAATCGTCTCTAAACTTGGTTGTGTGAGAAGGCACGGATATCCACCTATGCCTCCATCTTGGTGGAAGTAGGAGAGAATCTTAAAAGTAGCAAGAGAAAAGGAGACAGTTACCTACAAAGGAGTTCCCATAAGACTGTCAGCTGATTTCTCAAAAGAGACCTTGCAGGCAAGAAGGGGCTGGAAAGAAGTATTCCAAGTCATGAAAGGCAAGGACCTACATCCAAGATTGCTCTATCCAGCAAAGTTTCATTTAGAATGGAAGGGCAGATAAAGTGCTTCCTCGATAAGGTCAGCTTAAAGGAGTTCATCATCAAGCCCTTATTACATGAAATGTTAAAGGAACTTATCTAAGAAAAAAAGATAAAAAGTATGAACAGTAAAATGACAACAAACTCACAGCTATTAACAACCTAACCTAAAAAAAAAACAAAAAACGAAAACAAACTGAGCAAACAACTAGAACAGAAACAGAATTATAGATAGACCTGCCTTTTGATCCAGCAATTCCACTGCTGGGATTATATCCTAAGAACCCTAAAACACCAATCAAAAAGAACCTATACACATCAATGTTCATAGCAGCACAATTTACAATAGCCAAGAGCTGGAAGCAACCTAGGTGCCCAGCAGTAAATGAATGGATCAAAAATTATGCTACATATACAGAATGGAATTCTATGCAACAGAAAGAAGGAGCTCCTACCCTTTGCACAGCATGGATGGAACTGGAAAGCATTATGCTGAGTGAAATAAGCCAGGTGTTGAAAGACAAATATCATATGATCTCACCTTTAACAGGAAGCTAAACAACAAAACAAACAGGCAAGCAAAATAAAAACAAAGACACTGAAATAGAGAACAAGGGGACAGTGACCAGAGGGGAGAGGAGAGGGAATTTCAGGGGAAAAAGGGGAAAGATTTACAGGAAGTAGTATAAATGACACATGAACAACAACTAAGGGGGGTGGAAATGGGAGGGTGGGAGGGAGCACTGGAAGGGTGGGCTGGGATGGGAGTAAAGAACAGAAAATGGTACTTGAACAATAATTAAATAAAGTAAAAAAAGAATCATAGAAACGGAGATCACATGGAGGGTTATCAGCAGGGAGTGCAAGAGAGGAGGAAAAGGTGCAGAGAATAAGTAGCGTAAATGATAGGTAGAAAATAGACAGGGGGAAGTTAAGAATAGTATAGGAAATGTAGAAGCCAAAGAACTTATATGTACAACCCATGGATATGAACTAAAGCAGGGGAATGTGAGTGGGAGAGGGTATGCAGGGCAGAGGGGAATAAAGTGGGGGGAATGGAACAACTGTAATAGCATGATCAATAAAATTAATTTTTTAAAAAAGACTTCATATTTATGGACTGTTTGAGGAGATTAGCAAGCCGGACTCTTTCACTTCTCCTTCCATTATTTTCTCTCCGGTTTAACTAACTGATAATTCTGTGGGTGACTCTATTCTGTAGTCCATCCTCTTTTCTTTTGCCAATGCAAGCTCAGCTGGAAACTCAACAAGTTTGTGTTGTACAAATAAAAACCCTTTTCAATAGAAAACATCTGTTTTAAGAATGTTGGTGACTGGTGCATTGGACACATCGCTCATTTGTCAGAAATATCTCAGTCATCCATGATAAAAGTAGTACAATTGTCTATTAGATATTTAGAATATCTCCTGGTTATTCTAAAGCTTTGTTTTTCATAGGTAAAATAACTGAATCCTTGGAGGACATAATGAGCATGTTTGTTAGCCTTAGTTCCAGGAATGACTTAAGACCTGGGACTGCTTACAGAGTCTCAGATCTGACTTGAGCAAACCAAACACACCTAGAAAGTGCTCCTGGCCAAGGATCCTGTGCACTGGTGCCCAGCCCCATTTTTATTCCAATGTCACCATCCTAGAACCAGATTGTCTGGAAAGACACCTAACAATACAAATGTCCGAGAAGGTTTGAAGCAATGGAACTCTCCTTCAGTGTTAGAACCATGAGGAGCTATACCTGTGGGACAACACTTACCTCATTCAAGTGAATAGGACTGCAACAGTGTAGTTTTGTGAAGCATATTAAAATACAAAGGTAAGACATTTAAAAGTATTTTGAATACTGTGGTAGGGACAATCACTGCCCTCTAAAGATACTTTTGGGTTTCATCCCTGGAACCTGTGACTAAAGAGTCTCCCTGGCAGAAGATTCTTTGCACATGTGATGAAGTTATAGGTGGTGAGATGAAAAGGCTACTCTGGAGAGAGAGAGGGAGAGACAGAGTGAGAGGTAGAGAAAACAACAGAAGGACAAGAGCAGATGTCACCATGGGAGTGCAGTAGAAATGGCACATTGGATGGGGGGACACTGGCAACAATGAGAACAGCCTCCAGAAGCTGGAAAAGGCAAAAACAGATTCCCCCAGAGTCTAAAGAGGAAGCAAGGTCCTACAGACACACGGTGTGACTCCAGCACAGCGACACCCATTTCAGACATCCAGGCTCCAGGATTGCTAGAGAATATAAGAGACTTAATGCCTTATGCACTCAGATCTGCTTTGGACAAACTCAAGTGACCACCTGCTCCTTAGTTCCTTGTCTCAATTTTCTCCCATAGCCCCCATAAGTCAGCGCATTAGGACAAAGAAAATTGTTAAGGTCTCCCCACTAACATTGGTGAAAACACTGAGAAAATTACATGTGTAGTAAATGACCCATGACTTACTAGAGAGCTGGAAGGAACCTAACCACTAACGTTATTCCAATTCCACATACATTTTCACATCACATGTAAGGGAGCAGATGCACAAATCTTTCAAAGATACTCTGTCATAGAACCATGACCATGTGTGGGGCATAAGGACTCCTGAAAAAAGCAGTGGGGTGAAGGCCTCAGCACTTGGTCATGCATGTCCAATGTTTTAATTTTACTGTGGTCACCCAGAGACCTCCAGGGCACATCCACAATGCAAGAGACATTATTGGCTTTTGTTGTCACTTTCATAAACTCTTCTGGGTGCCTGTTTCAAAGAGAGTCTACAAACAGGATACTGAGTATTGAAATATACAGTCCATCTTCTGGGTTTTGTTGGGCTTTGCCAGCTCCAGTTGGCTTCTGAACATAGAACAAAGTCTTACCGAGACCGGCATGGCAGGTGGCCTTTAGAACTCACCTTCAGGGGATGCAGCAGGGGTTCGTGTGGGTCAGGAGGTATGAAGGTGTAAGGTTCTGGGAATAACTGGAAGGGAAGTTGTAATAAGTGGAGAAGCAGGATGAAGGAGAAATATATGGGTTGTGATTTTGGTGTGGGATGAAGAGAATGTAGAAAGGATAGGGAGGGGTGCAGGTTTTCAGGAACAGTTTTCAAGAACTCTAAACTGGGGACAGATTCAGGGGGCTTTGCAGAGGACAGAGTCACTAGGGCTGGGGAGAGGGACTAGGAAAGGCAAGGCAGCCATTCTTTCAGAGGTGGATATGGTCTTGTGATACAGGATGGCTCTTTGAAAGAAAGGATAACATTCTTGAAGATCAGATGAGCTCCTTGATACGGAGACCAAACATTTGATTTGGGGAGTCCATAGTTGGGTATGCACTTCTATAGATGGGGTGAAGCACAGAAAAATGTCAACTCCCCCCACCCAGAACCAAACAGTGTGGTACTCCAGCGTTGGAAGGAGAGTGGAGGGAATGCCTCTCTAATCAGAGGTAGCTAGAGAAACACACAGACTCTAATCACTAAGGCGGTGCAGGACCTCACATTTTAAGATTTGGTGGCTCCAGGGGATGGGGCAACAGATCTTTGGAAAAGTGTGAGAGGGAGACACAAGGTGAGAGACAGACTAGCAGCCACTGGGGAACTAGGAGTCTAGGAAGCAAGGAGGAATGGGATGTTGTGCGGGACCCTGCAGGCCAGCTGAAGACTGAAGGGAAGTGGAGGTGGGGAGATCCCAAAAAGGGAGGAAGTTGGGGCACAAAGTGTTTGTTCTAGAAAGGGTTATGAAACTCCATTCTGGGGAAAAGGTGGAAAAGGTGGGCAGGCAGGTTGGTGTTGGGAGGAGTGCACAGGCTAGGGTCCAGCGATCTTGGATTCCAGAGTGAGGGCCAAGGTTTTCAGTGCCTGGCTCCAGTCAGGGAGAGACATGAACTCTCTACTTTCTCCCCCAGGTGGGTCTGTGTCTGGAAATTTCATCTTGGCCAGGAATCATCTTAAAAATGCAAAAGGTCACCTTTTCAGTATCCCAAGATCTCTAATCCTGAGGTTGCAGTTGGCAGTAAGTGCCCACAAAGAAGGCAGTGAATGGAGTCTGAGGAGCACCCTGATGGTGGGTGTTGAGGGTACCTGTTGGAAGGGGACAAGAAACAGGGTGTCTTTGGACACCCTGTTTGGAGCTTGCTGAGCCCAAGAAAGGGAAGAAAAGGGTGGGTGAGGGTTGGGGTCCCAGGATCTTAGATGCCTGTGGTAAATGTGGTGCAGGGTCTTCTCCAGGGTTCACACCTATTTTCACTCTCTTCCTTCTTACATAAAGGACCTCTGCAGTATAATGTGCTCTTCTCTGGCCCTCTAAGCATGCTGGTCATGGCATTGTTTTCCCACAAGGGCTGGCTGCATTCTCAACTGGCTAGGATCCAGCAGTTATGCATTCAAAGGAACATGCACAGACCAGTCCAATTTTCAAGACTTTTTACTGTCAGGAGCCTGTGGATCATGGCTCTTTCTGCCACCTGAGGAGGTGCTGACAGTAGTTTAAAAAGATGGCGGGGAGGGGGGTGCAGATCCAGGATTCCTGGGTACCACTGACAAAAAATAATAGGTCAGGAAGACTTTGAGAACTTTCTCTGCAGCCTATGCACTCCTTCATGTATCCTCTAGGCTCTCATTTTTACTCTGCTCCCTTTCTATGTCCCTTCCTCAGATCAGGATTGTTCCCTGAAATCACTGACACCATGAAGAGCTCAGCCTCCTTGGAAGTTCTGCTAATAGGTAGGTGATTGGCCCAGCTTCTCAGGACTCTTAACACCACTACTTTATCCTTTGAACCTGCCCTTGTCTGCACACTCACCCCTTCTCTAATTTTGATCCAGCTTCCAGTGCCTGAGCAGGCAGCTGTTCTCCCTAAGACAGATCCACTCTTCGCCCCTACCATGTATGAGAGGCCCTCTTCAGCCAACCCAGCTGGGCTCTAGGACCTAGGGCAGAGGCCCTGGGCAGCACATCACACAGACCTCACCACAGAAACAGGCCATTAACTGGATTGGCCTGTTTATTTTAAATAAAGTAAATAAATTTTATAAAACTAATAAATAAAATAATTTTTAAAATTTCTTTATCTACCACATTTGATGTTATATAAATAGATTGTGGCAGAAGTACGCTTCTAAATAAGATCATTTTCAATGTATGATGGTATTTCCATGAAGTAGCATGAAAAGAGGCATGCGTAACTTATGAATTTATGTATTTAATTTTGGTAAACCATAGTTACACAGGCTTATGAGGGCCTTTCTTTTGGCTTATGAGGGTCTTTCTTTTTGAAAAACATACCCAATAGACTTCCGCCAAGATGGAGGCATAGGTGGATGTGCCGTGCCTTCTCACACAACCAAGTTTAGAGACAACTAAATATCAGCAACAGAAAACACAGCCAGAACATGGAAAATTGAACTTTTCGGAAGTCCATTAACAACAAATTCTTCAGCCTGACCGGTAAGGGGCGAAACCAGCGGCTGGTGAAGAGGGGTTGCACAGGAAAACTCGGTCAGACGGACTCAGGCGACTCAGGCGCGCAGAATCTAGACGCACACGGAATCCAGGCGCAGGGATGGACCTAGTGAGCGACTGAGCTAGCGACCAGGCGAGCCACTGCGGGGGAGTCAGCGGGGGAGCAGTGCTGCGTGTTGACTGTGGTCGCGCATTTGTGTGCGGGTGGACAGGCGAGGGAGTGGGCGGTTGGACCGGGGCCCGGCGGTCCCCTTGGCGAAGCGGCAGTAGAGGGCACCGCTATTTCCCCGCTCTGACCCCACCTCCACATACAGCGTCATAACCCAGTGACTCTGAGTGGCCCAGCCCAGGTGAACCTCCTAAGGCGCTGCTCCTCACCCAGCTGCGAGAAACAGCAGAGGGGGCCGCCATTTGCCTGCTCTGACCACGCCCCCACATACAGCGTCACAACCCATCAACCTGGGAGTCCAAGGCACCGTTCCTCACACTTAAAGGGCGCGAACAGACCAAAAATGGCGCAAGAAGATCTCAAAGCCCTGGAGCCTATAGATCTAAGCGATGAAGAAATAGCAAAACTCTCAGACGCTCAGTTTAAAACACTGGTGATCAGGATCCTCACAGAACTGGTTGATTATAGCCACAAATTAGACAAATATATGAAAGCAAAACTAATTGAAATGAATGGAATTGCACAGGACACCAATAGCAATGAAAAGGAAACTGGGACTCAAATCAATGGAGTAGACCAGAAGAAAGCAAATAATGGCCAAACAGAAAAGAGTCAAAAAGCAAGAATTCAAAGAAATGAGGAGAGTCTTAGGAACCTCCAGGACATCTTTAAATGCTCCAACATCCGAATTATAGGGGTACCAGAAGGGGGAAAGGCACAGCCACCAGTGGAAAACTTATTTGAACAAATAGTAAAGGAGAATTTCCCCAATCTGGCAAAGGAAATAGACTTCCAGGAAGTCCAGGAAGCTCAGAGAGTCCCAAAGAAGTTGGACCCAAGAAGGAACACACCAAGGCACATCATAATTACATTAGCCAAAATTAAAATGAAGGAGAGAATGCTAGAAGCAGCAAGAGCTAAGGGGACAGTCACCTACAAAGGAGTCCCCATCAGACTGTCAGCAGATTTCTCAGAAGAGACCTTACAGGCAAGAAGGGGCTGGAAAGAGGTATTCCAAGTCATGAAATCCAAAGACCTACAACCAAGATTGCTCTATCCAGCAAAACTTTCATTTAGAATGGAAGGGCAAATAAAGTGCTTCTCAGATAAGATCAAATTCAAGGAGTTCATCATCACCAAGCCCTTATTATATGAAATGTTAAAGGGACTTATCTAAGAAAAAGAAGTTAAAAAAAGATGAACAGTGAAAGGACAGCAAACTCACAGTTATTAACAACCACACCTAAAACGAAAGCAAACTAAAAGGACAGCTAGATCAGGAGTGGAAACATAGAAATGAAGATCTCAAGGAGGGTTAGCAACAGGGGTGTGGTAGGAGGAGAAGGGGGGAGAAGGTACAGAAAATAAGTAGCATAGACAGTAGATAGAAAATAGAAGGGGGGGCAAGAATAGCATGGGAATAGCATTCTATATTTCTGGGAAATATAGAATCTAAAGGACTTGAGACACATGGTCATAAACTAAAGGGGAGGTAATGGTGGGGATGGGGGGGTAGGGTGGAGGGGAATGAAGGGGGGAACAGAACAACTGTAACAGCATAATCAATAAAAAAAATTTAAAAAAAAGAAAAACATACGCAATAATTTTGGTGTTAATATAACTATTTTCTTCCTTTTCTAAACTTGTTTTATACTCGTTCAGTAAGTCGTCCCATTTTCCCCTCCATTACTCTCCCCCACCCTACCCAACCCATTTCCCATATTATCTCCCCCTTCCCCATTGTCTTTGTCCATGGGTCCTTTACACATGTTCCTTAACTTGCCTTCCCCTTCTTTGCCCTATTATCTTCCTCCTGCCTCCCATCTCATCACTGTCAGTTTGTTCTTTATTTCCATGGCTCTGGTTATATTTTGATTGCCTGTTTGTTTTGTTGACTAATTTCCACCTACAGGTGAGATCACATGATATTTGTCTTTCACTGCCTGACTTACTTCACTTAGCATAATGCTCTCCAGTTCCATCCATGCTGATGCAAAGGGTAGGAGTCCCTTCTTCCTTTCTGCTGCATAGTATTCCATTGTGTAAATGTAGCACAATTTTTTGATCCACTCATTTTCTAATGGGCACTTAGGCTGTTTCCAACACTTGGCTATTGTAAATTGAGCTGCTGTGAACATTGGGTTGCATGGGTTCTTTAGAATTTGAAAATAGTATGGAAATTCCTCAAAGTGAAGCATTTTTCCATGGCAGCTGTCATCATTCTTGTTAGAAACATAAGACTAACCTGAATCGTATAATTACACATCTGTTTTATGTATGGCATGGACTCATTCCTTAGATATGTTATTAATTTCTCTGGCAAAAATAGCACCATTTTATCCATGAGAAATGTCATCAGAAATGTCTAGAAATTGCATGGCTATTCATTCCCTCACTTTATACTGTAGTCAACATAGGGATGCGTATATCTTCTGGAATTACTCTTTCTTTAGATAAATGCCAAGAAATAAGGTTGCTGGGTCATAATGCAGTTCTATTTTTAATTTTTTGAGGAACCTACATACTGTTTTCTCTCGTAGCTGCACCAATCTGCAATCCCACCAACAGTGCATGAGGGTTCCCTTTCGTCCACATCCTTGCCAGCACTTGTTATTTTTTGCTTTATTGATGATAGCCATTTTTTAAAAAGTTACACTTGATTCAGTATTTTTCCCATTAGTTTCCAATGTACAGTACAGTGTTTGGATTTTATTTAATGCATGAGGTGATCCCCAGATAAGTCTAGCACCCGCCCAGAATCATACGTAGTTATTGCAATATTATTGACGACGCTCCTACTTCTGTACTTCACATCCTCATGACTATTTTGTAGCTATCCATCTGTACTTCTTAACCCGTTCAAGTGTTTCATTCAGCCACCCAAGCACCCTCCCATTTGGCAACTGTTAGTTTGTTCTCTGTATCTATGAGTCTGTTTCTGTTTGTTTTTTAGATTCCACATATACGTGAAATTCTCCATTTAACTTATTTCACTTGGTGTAAAACCCTCTATGTCCCTCCACATGGTCACAAATGGTCAGGTTTCATTCTTTTATATGTCAGAGTAATTTGCCATTACATATTTGTGCTACCTCTTCTTTATCCATTTGTCTGGTGATAAGCACTTAAGTTGCTACTATATCTTGGCCATTGTAGGAAACGCTGCAAGACATGTAGGGATTAATATACCTTTTCAAATTAGTGTTATGTGTTTCTTTAGATAAATACCCAGAAGTGAAACTGCTGGGGCACAATCTAGCTCCATTTTAATTTTTTTTTGCGTAACCTCCACACTGCTTTCCATAGTGCCTTCACTAATCTGCATGCCCATCAACAGTGAACAGATGGTCCTCCTTTCTCCCCATTTTTGACAGCACTTGTTGTTTGTTCGTGTATTGACGATAGCCTTTCTGACAGGGGTGAGGCGAGAGTTTGTTGTCTTTTAAATTTGTATTTCTTTAATGATTAATGATGTCGAGCATCTTTTTGTATGTCTCTTAGCAATCCATACGTCCTCCTTGGAGAAATGTCTATTTGGTTTTTTTTGCCCATTTTTCAATTGGGTTGTTTGTTTCTTTGGTGTTAAGTTGTGTGAGTTTTCTGTAAATTTTGGATGTTAATTCCTTATTGGATGTATTATTGGCAAATATTTTTTCCCAGTTGATATGTTGTTTTTTCATTTTGTTGATAACTTTCTTTGCTGGTCAAAATCTTTTTAGTTTGATGTATTTCCCTTCGTTTATTATTTTTTCTCACTCAAGGGGATATATCAGAAAAGATATTACTAAGAGCAATGGAGGTATAAGGGGACTAAATGGTAATGGGAAAAATACAATAAAGAAGGAAAAAACAATAAAGCCAAGAAAGAGAGAGCAATGTCAGAAAGTTTACTGCCTATGTTTTCTTCTAGGGGTTTTAACGCTTAGGGTCTTACATTTAAGTCTTTAATACATTTTGACTTTATTCTTTTATATGATGAAAAAAGGTGGTTTAGTTTCATTTGTTTGCATGTATCTGTCCATTTTTCCCAAAACATTAAATATATTTTTTATCTCATTGTATATACCTGCCTCTTTTGTCATAGATTAATTGAATGTGTAGGCATGGGTTTATTTTTGTCGTCTTTCTTTTATTCCATTGATTCATAGGTCTGTTTTTATGCCAGTCCCATGCTGTTTTGATTACTATCGCCTCACAGTATAGTTTGATATCAGGTAGAGTGATACCTCCAAATTTGTCCTACTTTCTTGAGATTTATGTGGCTGTTCTGTGGTCCCATATAAATATTTGAAATAGTTGCTCTAGTTCTGTGAATAGTGATATTGGCATTTCAATAGCGATTTTATTAAATCTATATGTTGCCTTGGTTAGTATAAAAATTTTAACAATGTTAATTCTCCCTATTCATGAGCACAGTATATGCTTCCATTTAATGTACCTTCTTCAAGGTCTTGTATTTTTCTGAGTAGAGATCCTTTACTTTCTTGGTTAAATTTATTTCTAGGTATTTCATGTTTTGATGCAATTATAAATTAAATTATTTTCCTTAATCTTTCTTTCTGATAGTTTGTTATTAGTGTATAAAATGCAAATGATTTCTAATATTAATTTAGTATTCTGGTTCTTTGTTGAATTCATATGTCTATTTTAATAGTTTCTTGTTTGAATCCTTAGGGTTCTCTATAGTAATGTTATGTCCTCTGCAAATAATGATAGTTTTACTTGTCTCTTTCAAATTTGGATGCATTTTATTTCTTTTTCTTGTCTGATTACTATGGTGAGGACTTCCAAAATTATGTTGAACAAAAGTGGTGAAGGTGTCCATCCTTGTCTTGTTCCTTTCCTGACCATAAGGAAAATGACTTTAGCCCTTTCCTCTTGAGTATGATGTTACCTGTGATTTTGTCATATGCTGACGTTACTACGTTGAGGGATGACCCCTCTATTCTCACTTTGGTGAGAGTTTTTATCCTAAATCGATGCTGGGTTTTGTCAAATGCTTTTTCAGCATCTACTGATGTGATCATGTGTTTTTTCTTTCATTTTTATGGTGTGTATAATATTAATGATTTTCAAATTTCGTACCAAGCTTACATTCTGGGAATAAGTGCCACTTGATCATGGTGCATGGTTTGATAATATTTTGTTTTATCAAAGGATTTTTGCATCTGGGATATTGCTCCTCAGGCATATTGGCCTACCATTGCTTAGTAACATCTTTGTCTGGCTTGGAAATTGGGGCAATGCTCACATGTAAAAGGAGCTCGAAAGCTTTGCCCCTTCTTGAATTTTTTGGGATAGTTTGAGAAGTACAGTATAGGTGTTAATTCTTTAAATGTTTGGTAAAATTCATGTGTCCAGCCATCCAGTCCGGGACTTTTGTTTATGGTAGACTTTTTTTTCATTATCGATTTGATTACATTTGTAGTTATTGGTCTGTTTAGTTTTTATTATTGTTCAGGTAAAGTTGTCTCCACTTTCACCCCACCAATCCCCACCCTGCCCTACCTATCTCCACCTCCTACCCATGAACCTATCCCCTTTGGCTTTGTCCATATGTTCTTCATACATGTTCCTTGGCGGCCCTTCCCCTACTATCCCTGATTATTCCTCTTCCCCTCCTCTCTGGTTTCTGTCAGTTTGTTCTTTATTTCACTGTCTCTGGTTGTATTTTGTTTACTTGTTTGTTTTGTTGATTGGGTTTCACTTATAGGTGAGATCATATGATATATCTCTTTCACCACCTGGATTGGTCTGTTTAAATTTTCTGATTCATCTTGACACAGTCTTGGAAGATTTTATGTTTCTACAAATTTATCTGCTTCTTCCAGATTGTTTAATTTACTGGCATATAATTCTTTATATCATTTTCTTTTTTGTTCTACTGTTATTGTATTTTTAAAGTACATTACAGAAAATGTATACTTTAAAAATATTTTTATAAATTATGCTATTACAGTTGTCCAATTCTCCTCCCCTCACACCCCTCCACTCTGCACACCCCTCCCACCCACATGCTTCCCTGTTTAGTTCATGTCCACGTGTCATACTTTAGCTTCTACATTTCCCATACTACTCTTACCCACCACCTATTTTCTACCCACCATCTATGCTACTTATCCTCTGTACCTTTTCCCCACTATCCCCCTCCCAATCCCCTGTTGCTAACCCTCCATGTGCTCTTCATTTCTGTGGTTCTGTTCCTGTTCTAGTTGTTTGTTCAGTTTGTTTTTGTTTTAGATGTGGTTGTTAATAACTATGAGTTTGCTGTCATTCTACTGTACAGGATTTTTATCTTCTTTTCCTTAGATAAGTCTCTTTAACATTTCATATAATAAGAGCTTGATGATGATGAACTCCTTTAAGTTGACCTTATCTGAGAAGCACTTTATCTGCCCTTCCATTCTAAGTGAAAGCTTTGCAGGATAGAGTAATTTTGGATGTAGGTCCTTGCCTTTCATGACCTGGAATACTTCTTTCCAGCCTTTTCTTGCCTGTAAGGTCTCTTTTGAGAAATCAGCTGACAGTCTGATGGGAACTCCTATGTAGGTGACTGTCTCCCCTTCTCTTGCTGCTTCTAGGATTCTATCCTTCATTTTAATCTTATGTAATGTAATTATGATGTGCCTAGGTGTGTTGCTCCTTGGGTCCAACTTCTCTGGGACTCTGAGCTTCCTGGACTTCCTGGAAGTCTATTTCCTTTGCCCCATTGGAGAAGTTCTCCTTTATTATTTGTTCAAATAAGTTTTCCACTTGTTGCTGTTCCTCTTCTCCTTTCACTACCCCTATAATTTTTATGTTGGAACATTTGAAGATGTCCTGAAGATTCCTAAGCCTCTCTGCATTTTCTTGAATTCTCGTTTCTTCATTCTTTTCTTATTGGATGTTTCTTTCTTCCTTCTGGTCCACTCTATTGATTTGAGTCCCAGTTTTCTTCCCATCACTTTTGGTTCTCTCTACATTTTCCTTGATATCACTTAGCATATTTTTCTGTTTTTTTAAATCTAATTTGCAACCAAATTCAACCAATTCTGTGAGCATCCTGCTTACCGGTGTTTTGAACTGTGCATCTGATAAGTTGGCTATGCCTTTGTCTCTTAGTTGTATTTTTTCCGGAGCTTTGATCTGTTCTTTCATTTGGGCCATGTATATTTTTTTATCTTGACACACCTGTTACATAGTGAGCGGCAGAGCCTTAGGTGATCACATGGGTGGGGCAACCCACTTTGCTGGGTTGTGACTCTGTATGTGGGGGAGGGGTTCAAGATAGAACAGTGCTTCTTGGTCTGCTCTCTGCCAGATTTCAGTCACTTCTCCAGCTTCCTCCAAGTAAATTGGGCCCTTCTGCTTTGTCCCTTGTGGGTGGGTTCCTGTACATTCTAAGACCCTGTGGGTCTCTTCAGTGAACTCTCCTATGAGTCTGGGCACCTCAGCTCCCACAGGTGTTTCCAGTTTGTGTTTTGAGGTGTTAGTTCCCCATACTGGGACCCATTTTATGCGGTCTGTGTATCTCCCCAGTTTTGGCTGGTTTATCTATGCACTAATGTGGAACTGCTTGGTTCACCAACCACCTTGTGCACTGTGCCCCGCCACAATCTACTGCCTCACTGGGTCCACCCACTGCCACCTTGAGTGCCAGGGGTCCACCAGCCACTGCTTTCCCATGACCCCTGTGCACCTGGCTGCCCGACTCTACCCCTCCTATCAGTCTGGATGAATGTGTATACTTTAACTCCTTGGTTGTCGGACTTTCATACAGTTCAATTTTCTGTCAGTACTGGCTGTTTTTTGTTTCTAAATTGTTCTTTCCCTTATTTTGGTGGTGCAAGGAGGCAGAGTGTGTCTACCTATGTCTCCATCTTGGCCTGAAGTCTCCAACAGTCCCCTGTTAGTTCATGTCCATGGGTCATGCATAGAGGTTTCTTGGCTCCTCCATTTCTTAGACTGTTCTTAACATCTCCCTGTCTATTTTGTACCTACCAGTTTATGCTTCTTAATCCCTGCACCCTTTCCCCCATTCTCCCCCCAACCCATCTCAACTGATAAATCTCCAAATGATGTCCACATCTATGATTGTATTCCTGTTCTAGTTGTTTGCTTAGTTTGTTTTTTAGATTCAGTTGTTGATAGTTGTGAATTTGTTGCCATTTTAAAGTTCATAGATTTTTCTACTTTTTTATTGTTGGTCAATTACAGTTACCCCCATTTCTCCCCATAACCATGACCTACCCATGCCGTACCCGTGCCCCACCCCCCACATTCAATCCTCCCCCACCCACTTGCCTATGTCCATGGGTCCTTCATGCATGTTCCTTGACTTGACACTTCCCCTTCTTATTGTTCATAGTTTTGATCTTCTTCTTTTTCTTAGATAACTCCCTTTAACATTTCATATAATGAGGGCTTGGTGATGACGAACTCCTTTAGCTTTACCTTGTCCAGGAAGTACTTTGTCTGCCCTTCCATTATAAATGCTAGCTTTGCTGGATAGAGTAGTCTTGAATGTAGGTCCTTGCCTTTCATGACTTAAATACTTCTTTCCAGCCCCTTCTTGCCTGCAAGGTTTCTTTTGAGAAATCAACTGACAGTCTTATGAGCATTCCTTTATAGGTAACTCTCCTTTTCTCTGACTGCTTTTAAGATTCTTTCCTGGTCTTTAATCTTGGCTAATATGATTATGATGTGCCTTGGTGTGTTCTTCCTTGGGTCCAAACTTCTCTGGGACTATCTGAGCTCCCTAGAGTTCCTAGAAGTCTATTTCCTTTGCCAGATTAAAGAAGTTGTCCTTCATTATTTTCTCAAATAAGTCTTCAACTTCTTGGTCTTTCTCTTCTCCTTCTGGCACCCCTATGATTTGGGTGTTGCAATGTTTAAAGATGTCCGGGGGGTTCCTAAGCCTCTCCTTATTTTTTTCCAGTTCTTGTTTCTTTATTCTCTTCTGGTTGAACGTTTCTTTCTTCCTTCTGGTTCACACCATTGATATGAGTTCCAGTTTCCTTCTCCTCACTGTTGATTCCCTGTACATTTTCTTTTATTTCACTTAGCAGAACCTTCATTGCTTTCTTTACTTTGCAACCATATTCAACGAATTCTGTGAGTATCCTGATTACCATTGTTTTGAATAAAATATATTTTATTGATTGTGCCATTACAGTTGTCACATTTCTTCTCCTTCATTTCCCTCCACCCTGCACACCTCCTTCCCCCACATTCCCTTCCTTTAGTTCATGTCCATGTGTCACAAGTTCTTTAGCTTTCATATTTCCTATACTATTCTTGCCCTTCCCCTGCCTATTTTCTACCTACCATCTATGCTACTTATTCTCTGTAACTTCTCCCCCCCTTCTCCTCTGCCCACTCCCTTGTTGCTAACCCTCCATTGACCTCCATTTCTGTGGCTCTACTCCTGATCTGGCTGTCCACTATTGCTTTTGTTTTACGTGTGGTTATTAATAACGGTGAGTTTGCTTTCCTTTCACTGTCCACTTTTTAAATTTTCTTTTTCTTAGGTAAGTCTCTTTAACATTTCATATAATAAGAGCTTGGTGATAAGGACTCCTTTAACTTGACCTTATCTGAGAAGAGCTTTATCTGCCCTGGCATTCTAAATGAAAGCTTTGCTGGATAGACCAATCTTGGATGTAGGTCTTTGGATTTCATGACTTGGAATACTTCTTTCCAGCCCCTTATTGTCTGTAAGGTGTCTTGAGAAACCAGAACTCCTTTGTAGGTGACTGTACCCTTATCTCTTTCTCCTTCTAGAAATCTCTCCTTCACTTTAATCTTGGCTAATGTAATTATAATATGACTTGGTGTGTTCCTCTTTGGTTCCCCCTTCTTTGGGGCTCTCTGAGCTTCCTGGACTGCCTGGAAGTCTATTTCCTTTGCCAGATTGGGAAAGTTCTCCTTTATTATTTGTTTAAATAATTTTTCCACTTGTTGCCCTACCTCTGCCACTTCTGGTACCCCTATAAGTCAGATGTTGGAACGTTTAATGATGTCCTGGAGGTTCCTAAGCCTCTCCTAATTTTTTTGAATTCTTATTTTTTCATTCTTTTCTGGTTGGATGTTTCTTTCTTCCTTCTTGTCCACTCCACTGTTTTGAGTTCCAGTTTTCTTTCCATCTCCATTGCTTCTCTGTGCATTTTGCTTCATTTTACTTAGTGTAGCTTTCATTTTTTCATCTAATTTGCGAGAAAAATCAACCAGTTTTGTGAGCATCCTAATCACCAGTGTTTTGAACTGTGCATCAGGTACGTTGGCTCTCTCTTTGTTGCTTAAAAGTATTGGCTCTGGGGCTTTGAGCTGTTTTTCTGCTTGAGCCACAATGTTTTGGTCTGTTCGCACCTGTTATGTATGAGGGGCAAAGGCTTAGGTGTTCACCAGGGTGGGTCAACCCAGCTGCTGGGTTGTGATGTTGTATGTGGGGGTGGGGTCAGAGAGTGAGCAAAGGTGTTTCACTCTGTCTTGAATTATGGTCCCCTCTGCTGCCCACAAGCAAATTAGGCCCTTGTGATGCTGCTTCCTGGGTATATGGGCTTGTGCACATTCTAGAACCCTGTGGGTCTCCCCAACGAAATCTCCTGTGAGGCTGGGCACGTGTCCTGGCACCTCAGCCCCTAAAAGTTTTTCCAATCAATGCTTTTAGGCTTTATTTCCTTTCACTGGGGCCCAGGGATGCACAGTCTGCCTCACTGACAGTTTTTATTTTATTTTTATTTTTACTTTTTTCATTTTTTTACTTAAAAAAATGTTTTATTGATTATGCCATTACAGTTGCCCCACTTCCCCCCCCCCTTCATTCCCCTCCACCCTGCACACCTACTTCCCTCACCACCACCCCTTTATAGGTCACATCCATGTGTCACAAGTTCTTTAGATTTTGTGTTTCCTTTACTATTATTGTACTCCCCTCTGTCTATTTTCTACCTACCGTCTATGCTACTTATTCTCTGTACCTTCTCCCCACCTCTCCTCCTCCCACTCCCCTGTTGCTAATCCTCCATGTGATCTTCATTTCTGTGGCTCTGCTCCTGATCTAGCTGTTTACTTAGCTTCCTTTTGTTTAGGTGTAGTTGTAATAACTGTGAGTTTGCTGACCTTTCACTATTCATATCTTTTATCTTCTTTTTCTTAGACAAGTCCCTTTAACATTTCACATAATAAGGGCTTGGTGATGATGAATTCTTTGAACTTGACCTTATCTGAGAAACGTTTTATCTGCCCTTCCATTCTAAATGAAAGCTTTGAGGATGCTGGGTAGATGGCGACGGAGTTAGATGGAGCTGATACTAGCTCCTGTACTCATGGGTGAAAATCCTGGCAGATCTATAGAGAAACAGCACAATAAACCATCGGTTACCCAGCATTTATGAAATTAAAAGACCAGAGATTGTGACCGACACTAAAACACCAGACGGCGGCAGAGTCAGCTACTGGAGCTGGGTCTCACACGGCCTCTGTGCTGCCGCCAGAGCAACAGGCCTGGGAGCCGGGGAGTCAGGTACAGGAACCGGACACTCCAAGCCCCTGTGACGGTCCTGGGAGACAGAGGAGTCAGGAACCGGAGCGGGGACATTCTTGGCCCTTGTGCCGATGCCATAGCTACCGGCCTAGGCAACGGAAGGGTTAGTTGCAGGAGCTGGGACACCAAAGGCTCCTGTGACGCTGCCATAGAGACAGGCCTGGGCCCTGAGGAGCCAGCTACGGGAGCCGGGATGTTCTGAGATCCTCTGCCGCTGCCATAGCGACGGGACTGGATGCCGGGGAGTCAGGTACAGAAGCCGGGACACTCCACACCCCTGAGACGGCCCTGGGCAGCAGAGGAGCCTATACGGGAACTGGGTCGTTCTCAGCCCCTGTGCCGCTGCCATAGCAATGGGACTGGACACTGTGGAATCAGGTATGGGAATTGGGACATTCTAAGCCTCTGTGCCACTGCCATAGAGACAGGACTAGATGCCGGGGAGTCAGGTACGGAAACTGGGACACTCCAAATCCCTGTGACGGCCCTGGGCGGCAGAGAGAGCCAGATATGGGAGCCGGGACATTCACAGCCTCTGTGCCACTGCCATAGTAACCGGCCTGGGTGCTTGAGGAGGCGGCTACTAGAGCCGGGACATTCAGCAGTGGTAGGCGACCAACACAGGGACCAGCGCAAGGACCAGCGTGAGTGTAGGTGGAGACGAAGAACATCAAGAAACTCCAAGGAGTCTGCACCACTGAACTTCACAAGAATCATACCACAGAAGTTTACACCATAAAACCAGTGTTTCAGAACAGATCAATTTTAGAAGCAGAGACTAACAAGAAGAGTCTCAAACAATGGGAAGACAAAGAAACAATCCCCAAATGAAAGAAAAAGCAGAAACTTCAGAAAGAATGTTAGATGAAATAGAGGCTGATCAATTATCAGATAGTGAATTCAAAGCACTGGTTATTATGAAGTTCAAAGAGCTCACAGTGAACTACCAGAAACTACAGGGGAACTATAATGATCTCTCTGCAAACTACAGCAACATCAAAAAGGAAATGGAAATTATCAGCAAGAGACAAGAGGAAATGAAGAACACAATTTCCGAATTGAGGAACACAGTAGAAAGTTTCCAAAGTAGGATAGATGAAGCGAAGGATAGGATTAGTGAGTTGGAGGACAAGGTAGAAAGCATCTCACAAAAAGAGCAAGAAAATGAAAAGAGGCTCAGAAAGAATGAAGAGGGATTAAGAGAAATGCAAGACAATATGAAACATAATAATATCCGAATAATAGGAATACCAGAAGGAGAAGAAGAAGAACAAGGGATAGAAAACATATTTGAACGAGTAATGAGAGAAAATTTCCCCAATTTGATAAAAGAAAAAGTCTCACAAATCCAGGAATCACAGAGAGTCCCAATCAAGAGGAACCCAAGGAGGCCCACTTCAACACACATCATCATCAAAATGACAAAATTCCAAGACAAAGAGAGAATCTTAAAGGCAGCAAGGGAGAAAAAAGAAATAACGTACAAGGGAGCCCCAATAAGGTTAGCTACTGATTTCTCAATGGAAACACTTCAAGCAAGAAGAGAATGGCAAAAAATATTCCAAGTAATGAGAACCAGAGGCCTACAACCAAGGCTACTCTACCCAGCAAGGCTCTCAATCAAGATAGATGGCCAAATAAGCAGCTTCCAAGACAAAAGAAGCCTAAAAGAATACGCCTCCAATAAACCAGCTCTACAAGAATACTAAAAGGACTGCTTTAAGGGAAGGAAGGAAAAGAGGGAGACAGAGAGGAACACAGGTACAAAAATGGCAATGAATAAGCACCTATCAAGAATAACCTTAAATGTAAATGGATTAAATGCTCCAATCAAAAGACACAGAATAGCTCAATGGATAAGAAAGCATGACCCACACATATGCTGCCTACAAGAGATCCACCTCAGGACAAAAGACCATCACAGACTAAAAGTGAAAGGCTGACAACATGGATGGAACTGGAAAGCATTATGCTGAGTGAAATAGGCCAGGTGCTGAAAGACAAATACCATATGATCTCACCTTTAACAGGAAGATAAACAACAAAACAAACAAGCAAGCAGAAAAAAAAAAACCAAAGACACTGAAATAGAGAACAAGGGGATAGTGACCAGAGGGGAGAAGGAAGGGAAGTTAAGGGGAAAAAGGGGGAGGGATTTGGAGGAACAAATAGGAAGGACACAGAAACGAGAACTAAGGGGGGTGGAAAAGGGAGGGAGGTGGGGAGCAAGGGGCTGGGGAGGCTGGGATGGGAAAAATAGACAAAAAACTGTACTTGAAAAATAACTACATAAAATTAAAAAAAAATAAAAGTGAAAGGCTGGAAACAAGTTTTCCAAGCAAACGGACAAGAAAAAAAAAGCTGGGGTAGCAATTCTCATATCAGACAAAATAGACTTCAAAAAAAAAGGCCATAAAGAGAGACCCAGAAGTTCACTTCATTATACTCAAGGGAAGAATCCACCAAAAAGACATTAACATTGTAAACATATATGCACCAAACATAGGGGCATCCAAATATATCAAGAAAATCTTAGAGGACTCAAGAACGATATTGACAGCAACACAATTATAGTAGGGGATTTTAACACCCCACTATCAGAAATGGACAGATCTTCCAAACAAATTATCAACAAAGATATTGTGGCATTAAACAACACCCTAGATGAAATGGACTTAACTGATAGAGCACTTCATCCCAAAGAAGCTAATACACATTCTTTTCAAATGCACATGGAACATTTTCAAAGATAGACCACATGATAGGACACAAAATGAGCCTCAAAAAATTCAAGAAAATTGAAATCATACCAAGCATCTTCTCTGACCACAAGGGACTGAAATTAGAAACCAACCCCAAAGAAAAAAACCCAAAGCACCCAAAAACATGGAGACTGAATGGTATGCTATTAAACAATGAATGGGTCAAGAATGAAATTAGGGAAGAAATCAAAACGTTTCTGGAAACAAATGAAAATGCTCTCACAACAACCCAAAGCTTATGGGACACAGCGAAGGCAGTCCTGAGAGGGAAGTTTACAGCAATACAGGCCTACCTAAAGAAGATAGAAACATTTCAAACAAACAACCTAAACCTACGCCTGCAAGAACTCGAGGAACAACAACAAAGACAGCCCAGAGCAAGCAGAAGGAAGGAAATAACCAACATTAGAGCAGAATTAAATGACATAGAAACTAAAAGCACCATTTTAAGGATCAGTGAATCCAGGAGTTGGTTCTTTGAGAAGATAAACAAAATAGACAAGCCTTTAAGTAGGCTCATCAAGGAAAGAAGAGAGAGGACACAAATAAACACAATCAGAAATGAAAAAGGAGAGATTACAACTGATAACACAGAAATAGAAGGGATTGTAAGAAATTACTATGAAGAACTGTATGCCAAGAAATTTGAAAACCTAGGGGAAATGGACACATTTCTAGAAAAATACAAACTTCTAAAACTCAGTGAAAAAGAAGCAGAAAATCTAAATACACCAATAACAGCAAAAGAAATTGAGGCAGTAATCAAAAAACTCCCATCACACAAAAGCCCTGGACCAGATGGGTTCACAGGAGAATTCTACAAAGCATTTAAGGAAGAGCTAACCCCTATACTCCACAGACTATTTCAAAAAATCCAGAAGGATGGAAAACTCCCAGATTCTTTTTATGAAGCCAGCATCATCCTAATTCCAAAACCAGATAGAGACACAAAAAAGAAAGAAAACTTCAGGCCAATATCGCTGATGAACATAGATGCTAAAATCCTCAACAAAATATTGGCAAATCACATCCAAGAATATATCAAAAAGATCATACACCATGATCAAGTGGGATTCATCCCAGGGATGCAAGGATGGTTCAATATTCGCAAATCAGTAAATGTAATACATCACATAAACAAAAGCAAAGACAAAAATCACATGATCATATCAATAGATGCGGAAAAAGCTTTTGATAAGGTACAACACCCATTTATGATAAAAACACTCAGCAAAGTGGGAATAGAGGGAGCATTTCTCAAAATAATAAAGGCCATATATGAGAGACCTACAGCCAATATCATACTCAATGGGAGAAAACTAAAAGCTTTTCCACTAAGATCAGGAACAAGACAAGGTTGTCCACTTTCACCACTTCTATTCAATATAGTATTGGAAGTTTTAGCCACAGCAATCAGGCAAGAAAAGGAAATAAAAGGCATCCAAATGGGAAAGGAGGAAGCAAAATTGTCACTGTTTGCAGATGACATGATAGTGTACATGGAAAATCCTATACACTCTACCCCAAAACTGCTCAAACTAATTAATAGTTTGGCAAAACAGCTGGTTACAAAGTCAATATCCAGAAATCAAAGGCATTTTTGTATACCAACAGTGAATCAGCAGAAGCAGAAATAAAGAGAAAAATCCCATTTGATATAGCAAAAAGAAAAATAAAATATCTAGGAATAAACCTAACTAAGGAGGTAAAAAACCTGTATGCAGAAAACTACACAGCCCTGAAGAACGAAATCAAGGAAGACACAAACAAATAGAAACATATACCGTGTTCATGGATTGGAAGAATTAACATCATCAAAATGTCCATACTACCCAAAGCAATATACAGATTCAATGCAATACCTATTAAAGTACCAATGGCATATTTCACAGACATAGAACAAACACTTCAAAATTTATATGGAATCATAAACGAGCCCGAATAGCAGCTGCTCTTTTGAGAAAGAAGAACAAAGTAGGAGGGATCACAATACCTGATATCAAACTGTATTACAAAGCCACTGTAATCAAAACAGCCTGGTACTGGCATAAAAACAGGCACATAGACCAATGGAACAGAACAGAGAGCCCATAAATCAACCCAACCCTCTACAGTCAATTAATATTCGACAAAGGAGGCAGTAACATAAAATGGAGTAAAGATAGCCTCTTCAGCAAATGGTGTTGGGAGAACTGGACAGCTACATGCAAAAAAATGAAACTTGAGCACCAACTTACACCATACACCAAAATAAAATCAAGGTGGATAAAAGACTTAAATATAAGCCGTGACACCATTAAAGTCCTAGAGGAGAACATTGGCAAGAAAATCTCAGATATTCCACGCAGCAACATTTTTACTGATATGTCCCCTAGAGCAAGGAATGTAAAGGAAAGAATAAACAAATGGGATCTCATCAAAATAAAAAGCTTCTGCATGGCTAAAGAAAACAGTATTAAATTAGCAAGACAACCAACTGTATGGGAAAACATATTTGCCAATGATACCTCAGACAAACATTTATTCTCCAAAATATACAAAGAACTTACACAACTCCACTCTAAGAAGACACCCAACCCAATTAAAAAATGGGGAAAGGACTTGAACAAACATTTCTCCAAGGAGGACATACAGAACATTCAGAGACACATGAAGACATGCTCAATATCATTAGCTATCAGAGAGATGCAGATTAAAACCACAATGAGATACCACTTTACAACAGTCAGGATGGCTATCATAAACAAAGCAATAAATAACAAATGTTGGAGAAGTTGTGGGGAAAAGGGGTCCTTAGTTCACTGTTGGTGGGATTGCAGACTGGTACAACCATTATGGAAAACAGTATGAAATTTTCTCAGAAAAATAAAAATTGACCTGCCTTTTGACCCAGCAATTTTACTGCTAGGATTATATCCTAAGAATCCTAAAACATCAATATCAAAGAACCTATGCACCACAATGTTCATAGCAGCACAATTTACAATAGCCAAGAGTTGGAAGCAACCTAGGTGCCCATCAGTAAATGAATGGATCCAAAAATTGTGGTACATATACACAATGGAATTCTATGCTGCAGAGAGAAAGAAGGAGCTCCTACCCTTTGCATCAACATGGATGGAACTGGAAAGCATTATGCTGAGTGAAATAGGCCAGGTGCTGAAAGACAAATACCATATGATCTCACCTTTAAAAGGAAGCTAAACAACAAAACAAACAAGCAAGCAGAAAAAAAAAAACAAAGACACTGAAATAGAGAACAAGGGGATAGTGACCAGAGGGGAGAAGGAAGGGAAGTTAAGGGGAAAAAGGGGGAGGGATCTGGAGGAACAAATAGGAAGGACACAGAAACGAGAACTAAGGGGGGTGGAAGTGGGAGGGAGGTGGAGAGCAAGGGGCAGGGGAGGCTGGGATGGGAAAAATAGACAAAAAACTGTACTTGAAAAATAACTAAATAAAATTAAAAAATAAAATAAAATAAATGAAAGCTTTGATGGATAAAGCAATCTTGGGTGTAGGTCGTTGGATTTCCGACTTGGAATACTCTTTCCAGGCCCTTCTTGCCTGTAAGGTCTCTTTTGAGAAATCTGCAGACAATCTGATGGGAACTCCTTTGTAGGTGACTGTCCCCTTATCTCTTGCTGGTTCTAAAATTCTCTCCTTCATTTTAATCTTGGCTAATGTAATTATGATGTGCCTTGGTGTGTTCCTCCTTGGGTCCAATTTTTTTTGTACTCTCTGAGTTTCCTGGAGTTCCTGGAAGTCTATTTCCTTTGCCAGATTGGGGAAGGTCTCCTTTATTATTTGTTCAAATAACTTTTCCACTTGTTGCTGTTCCTCTTCTCCTTCTGGTACCCCATAATCCAATGTTAGAATGTTTAACAATATCCTGGAGGTTCCTAAGCCTCTCCTCTTTTTCTGGGTTCTTGTTTCTTCATTGTTTTCTTTTTTTTTTCTTACTTCTGGTCCCCTTGATTGATTTTTGTACCAGTTCCCTTCCCATCGCCATTGGTTCCCTGTGTATTTTGCTTCATTTCACCTAGTGAAGCCTCCATTTTTTCGTCTAATTTGTGACTAAAATCAACCAGTTCTGTGAGCATCCTGATCACCAGTGTTTTGAACTGTGCATCAGATATGTTGGCTACCTCTTGGTTGCTTAGAATTATTGGCCCTAGGGCTTCAAGCTGTTTTTCTGCTTGAGCCATGTTTTGGTTTGTTTGTTCTTGTTACATATGAGGTGAGGAGCCTGAGGTCTTCACCAGGGTGGGGCAACCCAGTTGCTGGGTTGTTACCCTGTATGTGGAACTGGGGTCAGAGAGAGTCAATAGTGTTTATTTCTGCTCTCTTTCGAATTTCGGTCCGCTCTCTTGCTTCCCATAAGCAATTGGGCCCTTCTGGTGCTAGTTCCCAGAGGTGTGGGCTTGTGCACTCTCCAGAGCCCTGTGGGTCTCTCCAACGAACTCTCTTTGAGCCTGGGAGCCTCTCCCGGGTCCCCGACCCCCAAAAGTTTGTCTAATTGGTGCTTTTAGGCTTTATTTCCTCTCGATGGGGCCCTGGGTTTCACGATCTAGCTCACTGACGGCTCCTTTGCCTGGTTTATCTGTGTGAGAATGTGTCATCATGGTGAGACAGCTGCCTTGTGTCCTCACTGGGTGACAAACCATTTGTCAACCTGCCTGGTTAATCTGTGCACGAATTTGTGTTCGTGTTCAGCCAGCCACCTTGCTCACCTTACTGGGTTTGCTTGATTCGTCCCCATACCCGGCTCTGCCAGCCATCATCTCTTTCTGCCAGGACTCCTCTCCACAGGCCACCGACTCTGCCCCCCATTACTGGTCTGAATGAGTGGTTCATTGTTGTCGAACTTTGGTACAGTTCAATTTTCTGTCTGTTTTTGTTGTGTTTTTGTTTCTAAATCTTTGTTTTCCTTAAATTTGGTTGTGTGAGGAGGTCCAGTGTTCCTCCTACACCTCCATCTTGGCCAGAAGTCGAGATTACTGGTATTTTTGAACTGTGCATCTGATAGTTTGGCTAAGTCTTTGTTGCTTAGATGTATTTTTTCTGGAGCTTTGATCTGTTCTTTTGTTTGGGGCATTTCTTTTGACTGGGTGCACCTGTTATGTAGTTAGATGTTCGCCAGGGCGGGGCAACCCACTTCACTGGGTAGTGATGCTGTATGTTGGGGAAGGGTTTAAGAGGGGATATTGCTGCTTGCTCTGCTTTCTTTCAACTTTCAGTAACTCCTCCCGCTAGTCACAATCAAGTTGGGCCCTTCTGGTGCTGATTCCCAGGAGGGTACATTTGTGTACTTTCTAGGACCCTGTGGATCTCTCCAGTGAACTCTCCTGTGAGGCTTGGAGTTTCTCCCACTGCCACCTCAACCCCCACAGGTGTTTTCAGTCAGAGGCATTGAGACCTTATTTCCCCACGCTGGAACCTTGAGTTGTGTGGTCTGTCTTGCTCCCCAGTGTTCCTCCTGATTTATCTGCGTGAGAATGTGGGATCGCCCTGTCCGCCATCTGCCACCTGGCCAGGTCTGTCAGTAGCTGCCTGACCCAACCCAGTCCCCTAGCCTCTACCTTGCTGAGAGTCCTCTTCACCCAGCTACCTCTCTCTGCCCCTCCTACCGGTCTCGATGAATGTTTCTTCTTCAATTCTTTGGTTGTTGGACTTTTATACAGTTCAATTTTCTGTCATTTCTGGTTCTTTGTTTGTTTTTAAATTTGTTGTCTTTCTTTTGGTTGTGTGAGGAGGCACGGTGTGTCTACCTATACCTCCATCTTAGCTGGAAGTCTCATTAATCATTTTTTATTGTTTTTTAGCATCCAAATCATTCACTTTTACTCTTACATTTCTTTCTTTGTACCTGCTCACTTTTGCTGTGTTTGTTGTTCTTTTCCTAGTTCCTTTACATTTAAGGTTAGATCCTTATTTGAGATTTTTCTTGTTTCTTGGGGTAGGCCTGTGAATTTTTCTCTTAGAACTGCTTTCTCTGTATCTAATAGATCTGGGGTCACTGGGTTTTCATTTTCATTTGTCTCAGGGTATCTTTTGGTTTCTTCTTTGATTTCATTGTTAACCTTCTCATTGTTTAGTAGGATGATACTTAGCCTCCATATGTTTGGGGGTTTTTTTTAGTTCTGTTCTTGTCATTTATTTCTGGGTTTATGCCATTGTGGTCAGAGAAGATGCTTGATATAATTTCAATCTTCTTAAGTTTATTGAGAATTGTTTTGTTGCCTAATACGTGGTGTATCTTGGAAAATGTTTTATGTATGCTTGAAAAGAAGGTACATTCTATTGCTTTGGGATACAATTCTCTGAGTATATCAGTTAAATCCATCAGGTATAATGTGTCATTTGAGGCTGCTCTTTTCTGGTTCTTCTTCTGTTTGGATTACATATCCATTCATGTCCACGGGATGCTAAAATATCTTACAATTTCTGCACTACTGTTGCTCTCTCCCTTTATGCCCATCAATATTTGCTTTATAGACTTCTGTGCTTCTACATTGTCTGTGTAAATGTTTGTGAGGATTGATGTAATCTAACAAGAATATTAATATAATGTTCTTGCTTTTAATTGATTGTAAAAATAGAGGAAGGAGGAGGAAGAAAGAGAGAGAGACAGAGAAAGAGGAAGGATATGAAAGAGAAACATTGGTCGGGTTCCTCCCATATGTGCCTTGATCAAGGACTGAACCCATAACCTAGGTATGTGCTTTAACTGGGATCTAGTCCACAACCTTTTTGTGTACAGGACAGTGCTCCATGCAACTGAGCCACCAGCCCTTCCTCATCTCCCATATCTTTTGTTTTAAAGTTGATTTTGCCTGATATAAGTATTGTTGCCCCAGCTTTAAAATTTTTTTTAT
The DNA here is from genome assembly GCF_021234435.1 of Artibeus jamaicensis. Taxonomy (NCBI): domain Eukaryota; kingdom Metazoa; phylum Chordata; class Mammalia; order Chiroptera; family Phyllostomidae; genus Artibeus; species Artibeus jamaicensis. The sequence continues at coordinate 1,931 of NW_026521998.1, read as the reverse complement.
TTGTGTGAAACATTCTTTTCCATCCATTTACTTTCAGTGTATGTGTGTGTTTGTGTTTGTTTTCTTGTCTATTCAGCCACCCTATGTGGTTTGATGAAGAATTTAATTCACTTACATTTAATGTGATGAATGATAAATATGTACTTATTGTCATTTTATTATTCATATTTATAGCTTTCTTTCTTCTTCTTAAACAATTCCCTTTAGTATTTCTTGTAATACTGGTTTGGTGGTGATAAACTTCTTTAGATTTTTTTTTTTTTTTTAGTTGGGAAGCTCATTTTCTCTCTATCAATTCTCAATGATAGCCTTGCTGGGTAGAGTAGTCTAGATTGTAGGTCCTTGCTTTTCATCACATCTGCTATGTCTTTCGTACTTAGCAGGGTAGTCTTATGTACCAGGTGCCCAGTGGGGTCCTGTGTGGCCCAGTGGCACAGTCTCCCTGATCGCCTAAGCTGGGTGCTCCAGAGGTGTCAGTCTCTCCTGGCCTCCAAAGTTTCTGTTGGAAAATCAGCTGACAGTTCTATGGGAGATCCTTTGTAGATAAATAACTGCTTCTCTCTTGCTGCTTTTAAGGTTCTCTCTTTGTCTTAAATCTTTGGCATTTTAATAATGGTGTGTGTTGGCGTGGACTACTTTGGGATCTCCTTGTTTGGGACTCTCTGAACTTCCTGAACTTGTGTTTCCATTTCCTTCACCAGGTTAGGTAATTTTATAGTAATTATTTCTTCAAATAGATTTTTAATATTTTGCTCTCATTCTCTTCTCTTTCTGGTATGCCAATGATACAAATGTTGGTAACCTTGATATTGTCTCAGAGGTCCGTTAAACTAATGTCATTTAAAAATTCTCTTTGTTTTTTGCTGCATTTATTGGGCGTTTTCTACTCCCTTGTCTTCCAAATCACTGGTTTCATCATCCTCTGCTTCATCTTATTCATTGTTGATTCCTTCTAGTGTATTCTTCTTTTTAATTTGGATGTATTCCTCATTTCTGTTTCTTTTATCATGGTTTGCATGTCCTTTTATTATTTGCTTGTTTCTTTATTTGTTTATTTATCTATAATTTTCCATTACCATTTATTGCCACACACCCCTTTTTCACCACCAGCAACACCCCTCCTTTCTCAATCACTGTGCTGTTATGTTTTTAAAAATGTTTTCTATCTTCTTTTTGGGGTTCTCACTGAGTTTATCTACTCTTCCCTAAATTTGTTGAGCACCCTTCTAACTACTGTCTTGAACTCTGTGTCTAGTAGAATGCTTGCTCCAGTTTATTTTAGCACTATTTCTGGAATTTTATTCTGCTCTTTTATTTCAGACATATTTCTTTATCTTTTCATTTTGGCTGCCTGTCTGTGCTTATTTCTAGGAATTGGGTACATCTGCTATGTGTCACAGACTTGACAGGGTGGTCTTATGTTCTAGGTGTCTCATGGAGCCCAGTGGAACAGCCTCCCTGATCACTTAAGCTGCGTGTTCCAGAGGCATTCTTTGTGTGGGTTGTTTTGCTCTCCTATTGCATTATAGTTGAACCTTGGTTGCTGTTGGCCTGTCAGTGGTTGGAGTTGACCCTCAGGCTAACTGGCTCTGAGGACTGGCCACGACCACAGCAAGGGCTTACCCCACAAAGCAGGTTTACCCCAGTGATGTTCTGGTGTCTGCTGAGACCACCCTTTGGGTGTTTAGTTAGTGGAGCTGACTGAGTGGTGCTCTGTTGTCATCTGAAGCTGGCCACAGGGTGTGTTGGTTCTGGGGATTTGGGGGAAGGGTTCTGTTATAGGCTAAGGGCAGCTACATCATAGGTGTGGCCCAGGGCAACTTGCTAGGTGCTGCAATGTGATCTTCAGTTGGTAACTCCCTGTCTGGGACTGGGGACATGTGGGATAAGTCATGCTGGGACCTGAGGCCAACTGCCACCAGCGCTGAGTC
>NW_026521997.1:0-24119 GCF_021234435.1 Artibeus jamaicensis | reverse complement strand
CCTTGGGTCCAATTTTTTTTGTACTCTCTGAGTTTCCTGGAGTTCCTGGAAGTCTATTTCCTTTGCCAGATTGGGAAAGGTCTCCTTTATTATTTGTTCAAATAACTTTCCACTTGTTGCTGTTCCTCTTCTCCTTCTGGTACCCCCATAATCCAATGTTAGAATGTTTAACAATATCCTGGAGGTTCCTAAGCCTCCTCTTTTTCTGGGTTCTTGTTTCTTCATTGTTTTCTTTTTTTCTTACTTCTGGTCCCCTTGATTGATTTTTGTACCAGTTCCCTTCCCATCGCCATTGGTTCCCTGTGTATTTTGCTTCATTTCACCTAGTGAAGCCTCCATTTTTTCGTCTAATTTGTGACTAAAATCAACCAGTTCTGTGAGCATCCTGATCACCAGTGTTTTGAACTGTGCATCAGATATGTTGGCTACCTCTTGGTTGCTTGGAATTATTGGCCCTAGGGCTTCAAGCTGTTTTTCTGCTTGAGCCATGTTTTGGTTTGTTTGTTCTTTTACATATAGGTGAGGAGCCTGAGGTCTTCACCAGGGTGGGGCAACCCAGTTGCTGGGTTGTTACCTGTATGTGGAACTGGGGTCAGAGAGAGTCAATAGTGTTTATTTCTGCTCTCTTTCAAATTTCGGTCGCTCTCTTGCTTCCCATAAGCAATTGGGCCCTTCTGGTGCTAGTTCCCAGAGGTGTGGGCTTGTGCACTCTCCAGAGCCCTGTGGGTCTCTCCAACGAACTCTCTTTGAGCCTGGGAGCCTCTCCCGGGTCCCCGACCCCCAAAAGTTTGTCTAATTGGTGCTTTTAGGCTTTATTTCCTCTCGATGGGGCCCTGGGTTTCACGATCTAGCTCACTGACGGCTCCCTTTGCCTGGTTTGACTGTGTGAGAATGTGTCATCATGGTGAGACAGCTGCCTTGTGTCCTCACTGGGTGACAAAAACCATTTTTCAACCTGCCTGGTTAATCTGTGCACGAATTTGTGTTCGTGTTCAGCCAGCCACCTTGCTCACCTTACTGGGTTTGCTTGATTCGTCCCCATACCCGGCTCTGCCCAGCCATCATCTCTTTCTGCCAGGACTCCTCTCCACAGGCCACCGACTCTGCCCCCCATTACTGGTCTGAATGAGTGGTTCATTGTTGTCGAACTTTGGTACAGTTCAATTTTCTGTCTGTTTTTGTTGTGTTTTTGTTTCTAAATCTTTGTTTCCCCTTAAATTTGGTTGTGTGAGGAGGTCCAGTGTTCCTCCTACACCTCCATCTTGGCCAGAAGTCGAGATTACTGGTATTTTTGAACTGTGCATCTGATAGTTTGGCTAAGTCTTTGTTGCTTAGATGTATTTTTTCTGGAGCTTTGATCTGTTCTTTTGTTTGGGGCATTTCTTTTGACTGGGTGCACCTGTTATGTAGTTAGATGTTCGCCAGGGCGGGGCAACCCACTTCACTGGGTAGTGATGCTGTATGTTGGGGAAGGGGTTTAAGAGGGGATATTGCTGCTTGCTCTGCTTTTTTTTCAACTTTCAGTAACTCCTCCCGCTAGTCACAATCAAGTTGGGCCCTTCTGGTGCTGATTCCCAGGGAGGGTACATTTGTGTACTTTCTAGGACCCTGTGGATCTCTCCTGAACTCTCCTGTGAGGCTTGGAGTTTCTCCCACTGCCACCTCAACCCCCCACAGGTGTTTTCAGTCAGGGCATTGAGACCATTATTTCCCCACGCTGGAACCTTGAGTTGTGTGGTCTGTCTTGCTCCCCAGTGTTCCTCCTGATTTATCTGCGTGAGAATGTGGGATCGCCCTGTCCGCCATCTGCCACCTGGCCAGGTCTGTCAGTAGCTGCCTGACCCAACCCAGTCCCCTAGCCTCTACCTTGCTGAGAGTCCTCTTCACCCAGCTACCTCTCTCTGCCCCTCCTACCGGTCTCGATGAATGTTTCTTCTTCAATTCTTTGGTTGTTGGACTTTTATGACAGTTCGATTTTCTGTCATTTCTGGTTCTTTGTTTGTTTTTAAATTTGTTGTCTTTCTTTTGGTTGTGTGAGGAGCACGGTGTGTCTACCTATACCTCCATCTTAGCTGGAAGTCTCATTAATCATTTTTTATTGTTTTTTAGCATCCAAATCATTCACTTTTACTCTTACATTTCTTTCTTTGTACCTGCTCACTTTTGCTGTGTTTGTTGTTTCTTTTCCTAGTTCCTTTACATTTAAGGTTAGATCCTTATTTGAGATTTTCTTGTTTCTTGGTAGGCCTATCTCTTAGAACTGCTTTCTCTGTATCTAATAGATCTGGGGTCACTGGGTTTTCATTTTCATTTGTCTCAGGGTATCTTTTGGTTTCTTCTTTGATTTCATTGTTAACCTTCTCATTGTTTAGTAGGATGATACTTAGCCTCCATATGTTTGGGGGTTTTTTTAGTTCTGTTCTTGTCATTTATTTCTGGGTTTATGCCATTGTGGTCAGAGAAGATGCTTGATATAATTTCAATCTTCTTAAGTTTATTGAGAATTGTTTTGTTGCCTAATACGTGGTGTATCTTGGAAAATGTTTTATGTATGCTTGAAAAGAAGGTACATTCTATTGCTTTGGGATACAATTCTCTGAGTATATCAGTTAAATCCATCAGGTATAATGTGTCATTTGAGGCTGCTCTTTTCTGGTTCTTCTTCTGTTTGGATTACATATCCATTCATGTCCCACGGGATGCTAAAATATCTTACAATTTCTGCACTACTGTTGCTCTCTCCCTTTATGCCCATCAATATTTGCTTTATAGACTTCTGTGCTTCTACATTGTCTGTGTAAATGTTTGTGAGGATTGATGTAATCTAACAAGAATATTAATATATGTTCTTGTTTTAATTGATTGTAAAAAATAGAGGAAGAGAGAGAGAGAGAAGAGAGACAGAGGAAGGATATGAAAGAAAAACATTGGTCGGGTTCCTCCCATGTGCCTTGATCAAGGACTGAACCCATAACCTAGGTATGTGCTTTAACTGGGATCTAGTCCACAACCTTTTTGTGTACAGGACAGTGCTCCATGCAACTGAGCCACCAGCCCTTCCTCATCTCCCATATCTTTTGTTTTAAAGTTGATTTTGCCTGATATAAGAAATATTGTTGCCCCAGCTTTAAAATTTTTTTTATTTGTGTGAAACATTCTTTTCCATCCATTTACTTTCAGTGTATGTGTGTGTTTGTGTTTGTTTTCTTGTCTATTCAGCCACCCTATGTGGTTTGATGAAGAATTTAATTCACTTACATTTAATGTGATGAATGATAAATATGTACTTATTGTCATTTTATTATTCATATTTATAGCTTTCTTTCTTCTTCTTAAACAATTCCCTTTAGTATTTCTTGTAATACTGGTTTGGTGGTGATAAACTTCTTTAGATTTTTTTTTTTTTAGTTGGGAAGCTCATTTTCTCTCTATCAATTCTCAATGATAGCCTTGCTGGGTGAGTAGTCTAGATTGTAGGTCCTTGCTTTTCATCACATCTGCTATGTCTTTCGTACTTAGCAGGGTAGTCTTATGTACCGTGCCCAGTGGGGTCCTGTGTGGCCCAGTGGCACAGTCTCCCTGATCGCCTAAGCTGGGTGCTCCAGAGGTGTCAGTCTCTCCTGGCCTCCAAAGTTTCTGTTGGAAAATCAGCTGACACTTCTATGGGAGATCCTTTGTAGATAAATAACTGCTTCTCTCTTGCTGCTTTTAAGGTTCTCTCTTTGTCTTAAATCTTTGGCATTTTAATAATGGTGTGTGTTGGCGTGACTACTTTGGGATCTTCTTGTTTGGGACTCTCTGAACTTCCCTGAACTTGTGTTTCCATTTCCTTCACCAGGTTAGGTAATTTTATAGTAATTATTTCTTCAAATAGATTTTTAATATTTTGCTCTCATTCTCTTCTCTTTCTGGTATGCCAATGATACAAATGTTGGTAACCTTGATATTGTCTCAGAGGTCCGTTAAACTAATGTCATTTAAAATTCTCTTTGTTTTTTGCTGCATTTATTGGGCGTTTTCTACTCCCTTGTCTTCCAAATCACTGGTTTCATCATCCTCTGCTTCATCTTATTCATTGTTGATTCCTTCTAGTGTATTCTTCTTTTTAATTTGGATGTATTCCTCATTTCTGTTTCTTTTATCATGGTTTGCATGTCCTTTTATTATTTGCTTGTTTCTTTATTTGTTTATTTATCTATAATTTTCCATTACCATTTATTGCCACACACCCTTTTTCACCACCAGCAACACCCCTCCTTTCTCAATCACTGTGCTGTTATGTTTTTAAAAATGTTTTCTATCTTCTTTTTGGGGTTCTCACTGAGTTTATCTACTCTTCCCTAAATTTGTTGAGCACCCTTCTAACTACTGTCTTGAACTCTGTGTCTAGTAGAATGCTTGCTCCAGTTTATTTTAGCACTATTTCTGGAATTTTATTCTGCTCTTTTATTTCAGACATATTTCTTTATCTTTTCATTTTGGCTGCCTGTCTGTGCTTATTTCTAGGAATTGGGTACATCTGCTATGTGTCACAGACTTGACAGGGTGGTCTTATGTTCTAGGTGTCTCATGGAGCCCAGTGGAACAGCCTCCCTGATCACTTAAGCTGCGTGTTCCAGAGGCATTCTTTGTGTGGGTTGTTTTGCTCTCCTATTGCATTATAGTTGAACCTTGGTTGCTGTTGGCCTGTCAGTGGTTGGAGTTGACCCTCAGGCTAACTGGCTCTGAGGACTGGCCACGACCACAGCAAGGGCTTACCCACAAAGCAGGTTTACCCCAGTGATGTTCTGGTGTCTGCTGAGACCACCCTTTGGGTGTTTAGTTAGTGGAGCTGACTGAGTGGTGCTCTGTTGTCATCTGAAGCTGGCCACAGGGGTGTGTTGGTTCTGGGGATTTGGGGGGAGGGTTCTGTTATAGGCTAAGGGCAGCTACATCATAGGTGTGGCCCAGGGCAACTTGCTAGGTGCTGCAATGTGATCTTCAGTTGGTAACTCCCTGTCTGGGACTGGGGACATGTGGGATAAGTCATGCTGGGACCTGAGGCCAACTGCCACCAGCGCTGAGTCTGAGGAAGACAGCTTAGAGATTTTTTTCATTTTGTTCAAGAATGTGCGCCCTAGTTCCCGGAAGAGGGATCAATGAATCCAGAGACTTGGCAGCAACTTGGCCAAGATATGAAGACTTATTATACCCTTTATGGGCCCGAAAAGGTTCCAGTAAGTGCTTTTCCCCTTTAGAATGTTTTAAAAGATAATTTTGACCCCACTCATGAGGTTGTGTGCCTCGCTAAACAGGCGACCGAAGAGGAAAAACAGCCTTTGTGTACAGCGGTAAAAATAGCAACTTGTGAAAATCTAGCGCCTTCTGCCCCGTTACCTGCTCTAGATGAGCATGAAAAGAGTGAGAGTGAGTCTGACTCTGACTCGGATAATAAACAGCCTGAGAAAAAGGAAGAGTTGCCACCTGATTATCAGGCTAAATTAGAAAAAGAAGCTGCTAGATATCATTCTGAAGATTTCGACCCCTTGGCGTTAGCTGCGCTGCGAGACCGGAAAGTAAAAGTAAAAATAAAGTCCGTTCGGTCTCGGCAAGCGAAGCGTCTGCCTGAGAAGGTCGGGTTTCTAGGGGCCATGAGAGAGGCAAGGAGGCAGGGTGAGACCTTGAGTTGCTTCCCAGTGATTTTTCCAATGACTCCTCATGACCCCCCGCAGTGGGAACCTTTGCCGTTTAAGTTAATAAAAGAAATAAAAACGGCTGTTAAGGACTTTGGTCCTACTTCCCCTTACACTTTGCAGCTTGTAGATTCCATTGCTGCTGAGTGGATGACCCCTTATGATTGGCAACAAACAGCAAAATCATGTCTTAACTCTGGGCTCGGTCAGGGAGCGCAATATAAAGGTTGGTCACCTGGCGCTTGGAGCCCTCCCTCGCAGTTTTAGAAGCGTGGGAAAAACCTAAAACCCATAAGCGGGGTCAGGGTACCCTGGGTACCAGGCAGCCCTCCCTGAGGGTTTTCACCAACAGCACATCTCTGACCCACCACACTGTGCTCCCCAATAACTAATTAGTTAGGCTTTAACTCGGGCTGCAGAATCTGAAACGGCAGAAATCAAAAGTAAAAAAGAAACCTTTTAACAAGTATAGGCTCTCTAAAGAACAAGAGCAATGTTTTATACTAATTTAGCAGTTTTTTAAAGTTGCTAAATATCTCCCTGATAAGGAATCTTTAGACTTAGTTATTTAGGAAAAATTAGAGATTGAAACAGCACCAGATAGTATAAGATAAAGACTAGTGTCTCACTCCCTCCTTTAGAGGATTTAATTTAAAATATTAGTTTGCTTGAATTTTACTTTTGTTTTTATTTTTAAAATAACATCTGTCTCAAAATATTTCAATGAGTAGAATAAGATCTCTAATATTATTACATCATAAAGATTCTACTCAGAAAGAATTTAAATTAATTCTTTAAAAATAAAATCTCACTTCCCTCAGACAGTAAAAGGCACAAGAAAAAAGATAATAAGAAAATGTGTCTTTTAACCACTCTAAATCCTCCTTCTAGAGACTCAGAGACTACTTTAATCTTAAGAACAAGAGGTGTAGAGCTTAACATCTCCCCCCCTTGCAATAATCAATAAGAATTAATAAAAAAATAAAAATATTTGCCAATAAAAAAGCTATTTCTAAAGGTTATGAATATATTCATAAATTTATCAATATAAAACATGATAAAAGTGATGTAAAATATGACATATTAAAGAAATATTAAAAATCCTCCTTATTTATGCCAAAACTGTGACTTTTATTATAAAACTGAGATCTATGTGTACTGTCTCCCTGGGAGAACTAGCCCTTCTCCCTGGAAAACAAAGTACCATTTTTTAACTCAGTACCTGTAAACACTGATCATTTCCTTGGGAAAGAACTGGCTATTCTATTCCCAAGGAAAAACAATTAGTCAATCAAGTCACAGAAAGCCCTTGACATATAACCATTTTTTCAAATTATTAAAGAATATCCTCATTTTACAAGAGTTAATCCTCAAAGATTAAGTTCTCAAATAATTTGACAAACAGATGTCACTCATTATACTCTCCTTAGAAAATTCATATACATTCATATTTCTATTGATACTTCTTCTGGCACTTTACATCTACTTTAAAAAGAAAATCTGCAAAAATATACAAGTCCATTGGCTTGAAGACAGCCTCAGCAAATTAAAACTGATAATGGCCTAAATACCTTGCTTATTCTACTCAAGTTTTTCTTCAACATTAGAATATTCAACATAAAACAAAAATACTTTACCATCCAACCAGTCAGACAATTATAGAATGAGCTCATAATACTTTACAAGATCTTCTTAAAAACAAAAAGGGGAGTCATAAGTCCTCCCCTCCCAAATTTAATTTTACTGGCCATATTTACCTATAATTTTCTAAATATTGATATATTGCTCTGTACTCCAGTTATAAAACATTTCCAGACAAAAGAGTCCAAGCCACCTTTATTTAAAAATCTACTAAGAAATGGCACTTGACAGGGCTCTGTGGAACTTTTAACTTGGGGAAGAGGGTATGCTTGTGTTTACTTTCCAAAATAACTCTTAGAACTACAACAATGAAGATAAAACCATACCACAAAAAAGACTTCCCTGGCCATGACCCACCTCCACCCATTAGACTCTCTTGATCCAGACTTCTCCAAACTGTATGTCATCTCCCTGAAGTGGAATCCCAGCTAGCAGCCCTGGAGCGGTATTCAACATCACCTAAGAGAGACTTTTTCTACCAACTTGAAGGAACAAATTGATAAATTACAGCTAGAACTACATTTAGAGCTATAACAGTTACAGGACATTCAACGCCTAACGGAGGAAGAAGTTCTTCAAACCCTCTGTGACAATTTTGACTAACTAAACCCCAAAACATTGATTTAATGGACTTACTCTAAGAATGTGGGTCCTTAGAACCATTAATTGTTTATTAATTCTAATAACACTTTATAACTTGTTCTTCCTAAAACTCTCTCACCCTGAGTTCAGACACAAGGCCTTACTGCATATCTTTAAAATAACTTCCTAAAGCCTGTGTCAATACTCCCCATGCAATTTTAATAGGACCTATTTATACTGAACAACAAGGGTCTTCCTTTTATATTAATTGTTCTAATTGTATTTTAACTAATTACATTAATTCAGGACTACCCAAGAGTTTGACTACATTCATGGTAGTTTTTCAGCCTTCGCATGTCATGATGCCTGTAGTACTATCTGAAGATTGGTATACTGATACAGATTTATATATACTAGAAAAAATAGATGGGTTAATAAGACCAAAAAGATTTGTAGCCGCTCTAATATTAGGAATTACTGCTTTAATCAGTATAATAACCTCTATTACATTATCAACTACCGCTTTAGTACAAGAAGTACATACTGCACAGCATGTTAATCAGCTCTCTCACAATATTTCCCTTGCACTAATTCTGCAAGAAAATATTGATAAGAAATTAGAAACTAGAGTAAATGCCTTAGAAGATACAGTTATATATTTAGGTAACCAGATTCAAAATATAAAGACTCAAATGACTACTAGTTGTCATACAGATTTTAAATGGATTTGTGTCACACCTTTGCCTTATGATCAAAATTCCACCACTTGGCCTCAGGTAAAAACTCATTTACAAGATATTTGGCACGATACTATGTTAGGACCTGATCTCAAAGGCCTACATACCAAAATTACAGAAATTAGTCAAGCATATTTAACTGCACCAGGTTCTGAAATTGCAGACAGAATCTGGAAGTCTATTCAAGAATCTATTAACCCTGTCATGTGGTGGTCTAGTTTAATACATATTGGAATCACTAGCTTAATTATTCTAATTTTAATCCTTGTTTTTCCAGTCGTCTTCCGAGTAATCCTCTCCTCCCTTCGAAAAACTACGTTAGAATTTCATCACTTTCGGCTGAAAAATAAAAGAGAGGGAAATGCCACGTCCACTGCCGCGTCCACTGTTGGATCCCTCTCTCCGTGACAAGGTCCTGAGAGGGGGTGTAAGACTTCAAGGAAGCAGTTTCCAACCTGGTGGACGTGGCATGGAAGGCCTTGCAATACCTATTGTGATTGTGCTTGCTTTAGAGATCATGACCTTTTTTGCTTTAATCATTATGAATACCCTGGCAGTGATTCAGATAGTGTGCCTGGACCTTTCCCGGCTCAATGAGCAGAATAATAATATCATACTAGAACGTCAGGGAATATAAGCACAAGGAAACAATCAGAACAATCTGAGAATTCAAGCTTAATCAATAACAATCATTAGAAAAACACCCAAGATAAAATAGAATACTCTAAGAAATCATGAGATGATCTCACTACTTTCTTAGAAGGAATTAAAGTACAATACATGTTTATAAAAAGAACTCCTAGAGAAACTTAAAAGAAGTACCCTTGAAAGCCCCCTGCAACATAGGAATAGCCCCTCCTTTACCTTAAATAAGAATATATATCAACTAAACAGGCAAGGTAATAACAAAGGCTAGTTAGTTATTACAAACTGAACAGTCACTAGGGAGTCAGAATTTATGGTACACAGAAAAAACATTTTAAGCAAAAAAAAAGGTAGATAGCTAAGTTAGACATCACAAGGGCCTTATAATAAATCTCCTATTTTCTCTACTCAGTCTAGCGTATCCTTATGCCCTATACCAAATTCTGAGAAACTTTAATATACAATAAGATATTTTTAACTGTCTGATTAATGGCTCTCCTAGTTAAAATAATTTTTAACTAAATCTATGGGAACTTTTGTACTTTTACTGATTGCCTTTGTATTGATTTTTTCTGCTTAAATGATCATGTTATACTGCAAATATTAATCACTACCTGAAATGAAAACTATAAAAACCTGCTTGTACTTTCAATAAACGGAACAGAGCTTCACTGTCCTTTGAGGCGTGTTGTCGTCTGTTACCCAGCGCCGACGCCTACCCTCACCTGTGGGACCCCCTGACCCGCTGCGGCTGGACCGCGGCAAGTGACCAGTCCCCACCTGAGTCATACTGTAAGCATGAGCTCAGATGGGATACAAACAGTGCTGAATACAAATCGTTGTTAAAAGTTTGGGGAGTAAATAGAGCCAATCGTGAGTCTGACAACGTCAACTTTACATCACCAGATAAGGAGTAAACACCTCACATGCTTGCCCTGGTAGGGTACCAGCCTGTCGCAGAAATCAGACTGTCTCTGAGGGGCTTTATGGGAAGCGACCTGCATTCTGGACCAGATCTAGCCTGAACGTCCAGTAGTAGACACATCATGGAATAATCGCTGGTCCACCCTCCACCCCTCGTGACCAGCTCTTACAATCTCACACGCCCCCTCTTCCGCAAGGTGCCCTGAGTGGTCAGCGAAGGGCTTCAGTAGCAGGGACCACAGTGGAGACACAGTCTATACAACAGAGTAGATACATGAAGGAAAAATAAAAAAGTAACAGAAGCAATATAAGTATTAGTAAACATTTTCTACCATAACATTGTGTCTACACACAAATACACAAACACATTCTCTCTCTCTGGCCATTCTGATGAGGCAAATGATGGTCCAGCGCACTTCGCACCCTCTCAGCTTCATGTCATTTTGACTCCACAGTTGAATGTCAGCAAATCTCCCAAAGCTGGAATGCCTGAAGGCTGGGATTTGTATCTTTTGAAGTTAGTTCCCAGGATTCTTATACAAGCATGCTGTTCACCTACAAAATGCATATTAGTCAGAGTCAGTACATACAGAAATGATGACAAAAGAGTAGTGAGGTGGGTTACAATTTCCCACCGTTACAGTTCTCTACTGTTACACACGTGTTTCTATGTTGGTGTGTATCTGTGTTAAGGGCACTTAGAGTAAGGACACACAGATGTAAAACTCAAGGGACACAGGAACTCACAGGTTAGGGTGGGGGGACCTGTGGACAGGCCAACATGGGACAGGGAAGAGCAGGGAAAGGGTTGAGATGAGAGGAGATTCAAGCATCCATGGGGCTAGAATTCCAGAGAGTGAGCAGAAACTGAAGGAATGACATGAGGACCCTGGAGAGAAAGGAGGCTGAGCTGAGTGTGTGGGCTGTTTCAATAAAGGAAGTGTTGGGTGTGAAGCAGAAGGTTTCTAAAGTCCCGTGGGGGAAGGGTGGCCAATGAAGAGCAAGTTTGAGTCAGTGACAGGATAAGTCACGGGTAGTTTCCAGAGCCAGCAAAGCAGTTACAGTTTCCATTCTCAACCCGCTGAGGAGTGCACAGATGCTCTAAAAGCTGGGTCTGGGTTTGGTGGTTGCAGAATTTCTGGCAAGCCAACGTGGACCTTCAAGAGCTTCAAGATGTCCTTCAGCCAAGCTTTCAACTTAACCAGATACCAACATCTCTGAGTAAGTAAGAGTTACTGAGGCTCCCACTGGAGTCTGAAAAGTAGCTTATCTACTGGGAGTGGCTAGGGCCATTGAAAGAGGGTGGGAAGATCTTAGAACATCCAAAGCCCAGAATAACAAAAATGTGGAGGGAGTGGGACAAAAATCAGGAAGAGCTTAGTTTGTAGAGCCCAGAATTATCTAGAAGACCGGGGATGTGGGGCTCCACATGAATCTAGATTAAGCAGATGTTGACTGGGTGTGTGTTGAGGGCCAGGAAGAGCTGGGAGTGTGCTTAGCCCAGGAGCATCTGAAGAATGGGGTGGGGCTGTGATCAAGGGCCAGAAAGTCTGGGAGTGTGAAGCACCCACAAGAACCCAGAAAAAGAAGAAAAGCGGTAGGGGGAAGAGAGGGGAACTATTCTAGACAATCGAGGGGTGAATCTTGAGGGTAAAATAACTTTACCGGGATTGGGACTACTTCTTCACACTTTCCTTATGCAAAATGTTGCCTTAGCATAGCCCCCACAACCACCACCACCACCACCACAGTTTAAGCTGCAGGTCTAACATGCCCCTTTAGTAGAGCTTGAGCTTGACCAAGTCCACACCATTCCCCAAGCAAGGTCTGTTTTTAAACTTCTGGGGGATCCTCTGTAGCACAGAGCTTCATCTTCCCTCTGTCCCCACGCTAATTTGTCCCACAGAGTCTTCCTGCCCCAAGGACCCTCTCACGCCCACTTCACTGCACTGACTTCCTCCTGGAGGCCATGCTGCAATGACTCCTAGTCTGGAAATGCCCCCTCCCAGAAGAGCCCAGGATTTGTACTTAGGGCGCCTCTGCTGCTCTTCATAATGGAGCAGGAGTCTTTCAAAGCCTTCTCCAGGCTTCTCAGTCCAGAATTTTACCTATGAGCCCTCCCCTGCTCAGAGCCCAGATCAGCAGACTGCCCCCTGGTGGCCACGCTATGTTGACTCCTCCCCTCACATCTGGAGATGCCCCGCCCCAACCGCGCCCACTATGTGCACTTATGGCGCTGTCTCCTGCTCTTCACACTGAGGCAGGAGGCTTTCCAAGCCTCCTCAAGCCCGACTCCATAATTTCACCTTTGAACCCTCCCCATCCCCTAAACCCCGCACAGACTCAAGCACTCGCACCTCTTGCACTCCCCAAGCACTCCCGTGGAGCTGTCCTCCCCGCTTCCTGGGTTCAAGACCTCAGCTCACAGACCAAGTCCTTGCCTGGCCTGCCCCATGGCGGCCATGTTGACTCCTTTGCGTGCATCCGGAAATGCCCCGCCCCACCAGCGCCCAGTAGCTGCACTTAGGGTGCCCTCTGCTGCTCTTCGTCCCCAGGCAGGGGGTTTTCAAAGCCTTCTCAAGTCCACACTCCAGAATTCCACTTTTGCGCCCCGCCGTCCCCTACCCAGATGCCCTCCCCTGCCCAGAGCCCAAATCAGCGCACTTGTTCCGGGCGGCCATGTTGACGCCTTCCTGACATCCGGAGATGCCCCGCCCCCCCAACCCCCCACCCAGCGCCCAGCAGCTGCACTTCAGGCGTGAGGCAGGTGGTTTTCAAAGCCTTCTGAAGGCCCCACTCCAGAATTTCAGGTTTGAGCCTCCCCACCCCCAAACCCCGTACAGGCTCAAGCACTCGCACCTCTTGCCCCATCCTCCTGACCCCTCATGGGTTCCCTGCAGCTTTGGGCCCCTCCCTGCTCAGAGCCCAGGCCAGGACTCACCCCAAAGTGAGAAGGGTGTCAGCACAGAACCAGGCCTACGACTGCGTTCCAGTCGGGCAATCCTTCCTTCTCTCAGTTTCACATCTTTGTCAGGGGGAGGTGGAGTTAGTACCACGATGAAAACAAAGTTCAGAATGAAAATTTCCCTGCCAGTGGTTGTTGTATCCGCAGTGGAAGGATTGGTCCAGGCAGCCAAGACAGGACTCTGTGTGTCTTACTTAAGGTGTTTAATTCAAGGACATGGAAAACAGTGTGGCGATTACGGGTGGGAGGGGAAAATATGGAGACTAAATGGTGATGGGGAAAAATACAATAAAAATCATTAAAAAAGAAAAAAATAGAAAAGAATAAAAGGAGAAAGTGTGGGGAAAAGACAGTTGCCACTATGTATAAGCTCATAAAAGTAATAGGTCCTTAAGAACCTACGATCACTGGGTAAACTCAAGTCTGGATTCATGAGCAGAAATTAAACCATAATCACTTGTGCTGGTTGGCGACAACACATTATCTTTCTGAACAAATACGTGATCTTTCTTTTAAACTTTGCAAATTCCCAGGAAGAATTCAGCTGAGACTATCTTGTAAAGTGCAGATATTAGCATCATTTCTATTAGA
Source organism: Artibeus jamaicensis (assembly GCF_021234435.1). Taxonomy (NCBI): domain Eukaryota; kingdom Metazoa; phylum Chordata; class Mammalia; order Chiroptera; family Phyllostomidae; genus Artibeus; species Artibeus jamaicensis. The sequence continues at coordinate 10,362 of NW_026521997.1, read as the reverse complement.
AATGGACTCAGTGGGTCTAATACTGTCATGGCTTGCCCCATTCCATATGTCATTAATTTCTCTCTGACAACTTTCCAAATCTTATCTGCGAGAAATTTAGCCCCTCTACTCACTGCATACTCCATGGCCTGGTCCTTTCAAAATAAAATGAGCGGCTCCAGTGAAACAGTGTAATGTTTGCTTCAGTTGTTTCAGTCCAGTTATGGCCTCACTCTAGGAGAGTCAGCCTTTTGTAGAGTACTGGATATGTCACTCCCCCATCGAGAACTGACGCACACTCTTTGGAGGCCAATGAGTGTCGGCCACATTACCAAGAACCACCTGTGCTCCAAAACTACTTGCTGTACCAACTGGATTGGCATTGAAGCTGACCAATGGGGCAAATGCTGGAGGAAGTAAGAGGCAAGGGTCCCCCTACAGTTCAGGAGGACCATACAACTGTGAAACTGCAGAACCAACATGTATAAAGAATTGGCATTTTGGTCGTTTCAGTGCTGTGGTTGGCTAAATACTGGTCCCCCAAGAGCCTGGCTTTCCCTTCCAAGTGGAAGCCTGATGACGGGATAGAGACCAGGAAGACCACAGCACCGAAGCAGCCTTAACCGCCAGCACTGTTCTAACCCCACATACACTTTCACTTCATACTTATGAAACAAAATTACACAGCTTTCGAAGGTATTCTGCCATAACTCGGACAGACTGTTTATTGCAACTGGTCCTGAAAAGCCATCAGCATTTTTGCTCCAGTGGATGAAAGGTCTTGCCTGTTGTCAGCTGCTCCATGATCCCATTGCAGGCTCACTCCCCTGGGCCCCACCTGGTCATCCACCTCAAGGCAGATGTTTGTGTTTTCACGTGTGTACTTTGTTTGATATTTTCACAAACTAGGTGTGTCTGCATGAAGGAGAGTTCACGCACAGGACACAGGAATTGAGAAATTAATCCTACCATGTGAGTTGTCTTGCTGTTTGCTCATGTTGGTTAGTGAGCATAGTTTGAATCCTAGAGGACCTGAAAAAGAGGTAAGTAGGAAGTGGTAAGCACGGTATGGGGTGGGGGCGGGGGAGCTGGGATGGGAGAAATAGACAAAAAACTGTACTTGAAAAATAACAATTAAAAAAATTTAAAAAATTAAAAAGAAAAACAAAGAGGTAAGTAGATGGTTGGAACCTGAGGTGGCAGCAGGGAATGATGTAGAGGGGAGGGCTCCCGTGCAGAGTTAGAATGAGAGAATTGGAAAGCCTGGGAACAGTTTGGGCTCTTTGGGAAGGCCTTGTGATCAAGTGGACCTACTGTTTCCATGGAGAAGGGCTTTTGAAGGGGGCTCAGGATGAGTCTCAGTCAGGGGCAGACCTACCATTTAAGGGGGAAGCAGCTGAAATCGGTGCAGTGAAGTCGAGGGTGTCATCTTTTTGGACTTGGAAGGGCACAGTGAACCTTCAAGTCTGAAGGATTGAGGAAAGGTAAAGGCTCCCACAGACTCAGTTCAGCAGCCTGACTTAGAGGACAAGAGGGAGCACCAGATGCACAGCCTGACAGGGGACATGAGGCTGAAGCTCAGTGGGTGAGGAAAATGACCATCCAGTCTGGAGAGCGATGAGGGATTTGGAGCACTGGGGACACTGTGAACACAGGAAATCTTGATCTGTGAGTATCTGGGGACTTAAGGCAGGAAGGGAGTTTCAGGGTGAGGAAGTCAGACTAGAAAAGGGACTGGGACAGCTGTCTGGGGGGAGGTGGTGAATGCAGAGCAGGGAACCAAGTATATAGCAAGCCCTTTCCAGAGTGAGTGCCAAAGAGTTACCCTGTCCTCCTGTGACCAGGTGGCTTGTAATGAAGCATGGTCTGAAGTCAGACCTTTTCAGCATCTTTGCCAGCACTGCAGTGGGATGTTTGTCTTTGAATGAATTCTTAAGAAGTGAGAGATGGACTTAGAAATCTCCACTAAACATCATTTATTTCTACAATAATAGCTTTACTTACAAGCCAATAACCACGGTAAAAAAAAATTTTATTTCACATCTGGATCCAGGGAAGTCACCACTTGTTGGGTCAGCAGATGCAGTGGGGCCAATGTGAGACCAGTGTGGGCAAGGGATCCACAACTTTTTCGACCCCTTTACACCAATAATCTAAATTGGAGCCCTGGTGGTGATCAGAGTCCCCAACCATTATGCCAGCCTGGGCTCAATGTCCCAGAGCTCTTGAAAGAGCTGCACATTCCTTTTTCACTTACCCAAATAATGGGGAACTTGGCCCTTACTCTGTAGGGCCCATCTGAGATAAATGGGGGATCACATGGGGTACACATTTATGCCGCTGGCACCCTCCTCCTGAGGACTGAGCTTTTGTTAATCGAGAGTCTGGTTGTGAGGATTTCTCAGGTCTACACTGGGCCAAGGACCATGACTCTGTGTTGGGACAGCTGACTGCAGCTTTATTCTCCTCCATTCTTCATCTTTGGAGTACATCTGTTAAGGGACATCATGCTGGCTTTTCCTATCTTTTGTTCTTAAGGACACCATGTTCGATGTTCTTGGATTCATCCCCCACATCTCCACAGACCAGGCTGCACTTTGATAGTGCTGCCTGTAATGTAACTATACCCCCCTGGCTTCTGGTGGCCAAGTGTTGACCTCTGCCATTCCCAGATTCTGTCACCCCCTTGCTACTCTGGAGTCCAGTTCTGAAACAACACCTCTTGTTTTCATCTCTGACTTCTGGCTCCTTCTACGTCTCTTTATTTACTGTGGCACTATTTTATCCTAGACACTCCAGAGGTATTTCAGCATTGGTCCAGAAGCACATACTGCACTCTTGCCAGGGAGTTAAGTTCTGTGTGGTAGGGACCTGCCTGAAATTGACACAGGTTTGTGGTCTATCATCCCCTGCATCCTTGGATCTGCTTGAAAACATACTCTCTGACTACGGTTGTGAAAATTAGCTGGACACTGTAGCTCCCCTGTGTTTTATTCCTTCTTTTCTTGTTGGCCAACTGCTAAATTCTTATTTTGGGTATTCTGGCATCAACCCTGTTGTGGGTCTGGACCACAGTGAGGTAGGGACTGTCTTGATGGGAAGGCATTGCCTTTCAAGCTGTGCAAAGTGCTTTATGAAAGGCTGTCCTAGCTTCCTGTGGCCTTTGTAACAAAGTACCACACATGTGGTGACAAAACCACACACCCATTGAGTAGCTAATTGTTCTGGATGTCAGACTGTGAAATGGGCCAGACTGGGCTACAATCAAGGTCTGTGGCCAGCTGAGGCCAAACCTGTGCAGCAGAGGGCATCCGAAGGGGCAAACACACATGTCAAAGCAGGGGTCTGAGGTGGGTACCCACAGATTCTTTTGTAGAGGTAACTCCTCTTAAAGAAGAATGTCAGATATGCTGGCTCTAGGGCATCTACACTGCATCGAGTGTGAGGTGTGTGTGCCCATAGCTTACTTAGAGTGGGCATTTCCAGGCCCTAAACCACATGCCTATGCCCCTAAGCCATATACAACACACATATGTGTCCTAATGTAAATAAGAAAAATATTTTCTTTAAGTTTCTACTGTGATAAATTCGAATATACAAACAAAAAATAAGAGTCACATATCCATCACAAGGAGAAATTTTTCACATATTTGGTTATATTCCCCATGTATCTATCTGCGTCGATCTAGCTAACTCTTAAATTTTTAATTTGTTTTTCAGCTTTTCTCTGGAACATTAACAAATTAATTACAGAAACACTAAACTCTGTCCTTAATTTGTCCACCTGCTTATCTTCAGAAGGTGAGAATTTTTTTTCATAAACCATAATTTCTTTCAAGCCCCTAACAGAACAGTACTTCATTCATGTCATCTAACTCCCAGTTCACGTTCAAATTTCTTCACCAGTTTGTAGATATTTCAAACAGCAGCAGTAGGAAACTCATACACTCACCTGACTAAGTGTGTTAAAAAATGTAGGTTAGACTTCCAGCCAAGATGGAGGCATAGATAGACACATGTGCCTCCTTGCACAACCAAAATAAGGACAACAACAATTTAGAAACTAAAAAACAGCCAGTAATGACAGAAAATTGAACTCTATGGAAGTCTGAAAACCAAGGAGGTAAAGAAGACACATTCAGCCAGACTGCTAGGAGGGGCGGAGTAGGACAGCCAGGTGTAGAGGAACCTAACCAAAGTGGTAGCTGGTGAACCAGGGCCATGCAAAGAGGTGGCTGGTGGACCCAGCAAGTCTGCTGATTGTGGAACCAGTGCAGCATGCAAGGCTGTGGCTGGCAGGCAAGGTGTTGGCTGGTGCAACCAGTGGTCCCACATTTGCATGCAGATAAAGCAGGCAAAACTGGGGAGGGAGAAGGACCACACAACCCAGAGACCCAGCGTAGAAAATTAAGCCTCAAACTACTGATCAAAAACACCTGTAGGGCTTGAGGTGCTGAGAGAAACTTTCAGCCTCAAAGGGGAGTTCATTGGAGGTACCCACAGAGTCCGATAATGTGTACGAGCCAACCCACGCAGGAGCTAGCACTAGAAGGGCCCAATTTGCTTGAGGGAAGTGGGGGAAGTGACTGAAATCTGGCAGAGAGTGGAGCAGTGTTCTCTCTTGGACTCCTTCCCCACATACAGCATCACAACACAGCAAAGTGGGTTGCCCCACCTGGTGAACACCTAAGGCTTCACCCCTCACTACATAACAGGTGCATCAAGACAAAAAAAATAGCCCAAAGGAAAGAACAGATCAAAGCTCTAGAAAAAAATACAAATGAGTGATGAAGAGGTAGCCAACCTATCAGATGCACAGTTGAAAATTCTGGTAATCAGGATGCTCACAGAATTGGTTGAATTTGGTCGCAAATTGGATGAAAAAATGAAGGCTATGCTAAGTGAAATCAAGGAAAATGTACAGGGAACCAATAGTGATGGGAAATAAACTGGGACTCAAATCAATGGTGTGAACCAGAAGAAAGAAAAAAACATTTACCCAGAACAGAATAGAGAAACAAGAATTCAAAAAACTGAGGAGTGGCTTAGAAACCTCAGGACATCTTGAAACACTCCTACATCCGAATTATAGGGGTACATGAAAAAGAAGAGGAAAAACAATAAGTGAGAAAGTTGTTTGAATAAATAATAAAGGAGACCTTCCCCAATCTGGCAAAGGAAATAGACTTCCAGGAAATCCAGGAATCTCAGAGAGTCCCAGAGAAGTTGGACCCAGGGAGGAAACACACCAAGGCCCATCATAATTCTATTACCCAAGATTACAATGAAGGAGAGAATCCTAGAATCATCAAGAGAAAAAGGAGGCAATAACCTGCAAAGGAGTTCCCATCAGACTGCCAGCTGATTTCTCAGAAGAGAAGTTACAGGCAAGAAGAGGCTGGAAAGAAGCATTCCTAGTCATGAAAGGCAAGGACCTACATCCAAGATTGCTCTATCCAGCAAAGCTTTCATTTAGGATGGAAGGGCAGATAAAGTGCTTCCAGACAAGGTCAGGTTAAAGCAGTTCATCATTTCTAAGCCCTTATTATAAGAAATGTTAAAGGGACTTATCTTAGAAAAAGATGATAAAAAATGACAGCAAACTCACAATTATTAACAACCACACCTAAAACAAAAACAAAACAAAACTAAGCAAACCACTAGAACAGGAACAGAACCACAGAAATGGAGATCACATGCAGGTTTATGAACAGGGGTTTGGGAGGAGTTAAAAGGGGAAAAGGTACAGAGAATAAGTAATAGATGGTAGGTAGAAAATAGACAGGGCGAGGTAAGAATAGTATAGGAAATGTAGAAGCCAACAAACTCATAAGTATGACACATGTACATGAACTAAAGGGAGGCATGTGGGTGGGAGGGGGTATGCAGGTGGAGGGGAGTGAAGGGGGAAATGGTACAACTATACAGTATAATCAATAAAATATATTCTTTAAAATGGAGGTTGATTGAGTATAACTCACCCACATAAAGTGCACATTTAATCTTTGAGTATACTCACAGTTGTGAATCCATCACTGCCTCCTGATTTTCAGAGTCCCCAAGAATCTCCAAACCCATTATTAGTCATATCCCAATCCTCTGAACCCTCCAATTCCTGGCAACAGTAAATCTACTCTTTGTTTTCTGGATTTGCCTATTCTGGTCATTTCATATAAGTGAGATCATGTATATAGTATGTGACCTTTGTGTCTGGCTTCTTCCACTGACTCAATGTTTTCAAGGTTCATCCATGTCCTAACATGTGCATTTTTCCATTTCTGTATATGAATGAAGAGTATTCCGGTGCATGGACATACCACAGTTTGGTTTTCCATTCATTCGTTGGTGGATATTTGAATTGTTTTGCTTTTTGGCTGTTGTGAATAATGTGCTAGGTACACTTTTGGTGGGAAATATATTGTCCTTCATCTTGGGCATATACCTGGGGGTGGAGTTGCTGGATCAGAAACTCTGCTGAAGACTTAGAGAACCTGCCAGAACACTGAAGGCAAGTCATTCAGGAAGTGAATGAGGATTTCCTACTAACTGTCTGTGATTCTGGCCAAATCAGAGAGTGTGCAGTGGAATCTTGTAGTTTTTATTTTCATTTCTGTTATGACTAACGATGTGGAGCATTTTTATCTTCTTATTTGTCTTGGGTATGTCTTCTTTGGACATCTGTTTATTCATATGCTTTGCAGATTTTATGCTGAGATAATTTTGTTTTTTTTTCATTATTAGTTTTGTATGTTATTTAGCATATATTATTTTTTTACTTATTTATTTATCTTTAGAAGGGAAGGGAAGAAGAGAAGGAGAGAAATATCAATGTATGGTTGCTTCTGGTGCATCCCCTGCTGGGAACTGGCCCCTGCTGGGAACTAGCCTGCAACCCAGGCATGTGCCCTGACAGGGAATCAAACCGCTGATCTTTTGGTTCACAGGCCCATGCTCAATGCACTGAGCTACACCAGCCAGGGGCTTACTTAGCATATATTCTTGATACAAGTCCCTTATACAATAGGTGATTTGTGGGGTTTTTTGCCCACTCTGTGGGTTTTTCTTTTACTTCCTTAATAAGGCTTTTGAAGCACAAAGGTTTGATGTGGTCCAGGATATCCATGTTCATTTTTGTGCTTGTCTCCATATATTTTGTGACATTTTTTATAGTCATGATCTAAGCACGGGTTTCAGAGTGCATGTGATATCAATTTAGAAAGCCTTCCCTTTTACTGCAAACTTGAGTCTCTGCAGGGCCTGGGCAGGTGGTCCTGGGGGCCCTTGTCTGGATCTGTCTGGGAGTTCTCTCCTAGGATCTCTCTTTTCCCCTTTAAGTGGCCCACTTCTGTAAACTGCAGGCCTAAATTCTGTGGCACTCATTCAGATGTTCAGGGGAGCCCCCATGGGTGAAGCCCTGGAATCACCCCAGATGCCAGCATAGACAGTACCAAAAACCAGGCTGCCTGTAGAGAGTTGAGGGGGAGTTTCTCCCAAAATATATTCACATCCCACTCCTGGAACCTGTGAATGTGACCTAAGTTTGAAATAGGTTCTTTGACAACATAATTAAGTTAAAGATTTCAAGATGAAATTATACTGGGTGTTCTGTATGAGTCCTAAATCCAATGATATGTTCCTTCTAAGAAACAGAAGACGAAATGACACAAGGAGGAGAAGGCCATGTGTAGATGGAGGCAGAGATGGGAGTGATGCAGCCACAAACCAAGGAATCCCAGCAGCCACCCAGGATGGAGAGAAAAGAATGGAATGTGTCCTAGAGCCTGTGGAGAAAAGGAGGTCTTGCCCATACTTTGATTTGGATTTCCTGACTTGCAGAATGCCAGAGAATAACTTTTTTAAAATTTTAAGCCACTTAATTTGTGGAAATGTATTATTTCAGCCACAAGAAACTAATGCACTGTATCCATCAAAAAACAAAACAACAGAGACCATCTCCAGTACAAACAGACAATTCAGTCTCCCACTATTAACTTCATAGCCCCTCAGTTCCTGTGGGGACCTGATGTGACACCTAAGTGCCTGAAGGTGTCACATCCCCAGCTCCACTGCTGCATCCCCCCGCCATTGTATTGTCTGAGACACAAGGGCAGTCAATGACTCTCTGCTCCTTCCCTGCACTGAGATGGAAGCACCTCCTGTGCAGAGGGGCTTCCCTCACCCCTGGACACTCATTCCTGCTGGGAAACAGGACCCAGCCTGGACACTGTTCCTAAAAGCCATAGCTTTTTAGGGTAAGGAGTTGGTTATGTCCCCTCTAATAAAGATTATTTATAGATGACCTTTGAGTCTCCTTCATAGAATGATTGTGGTTTTTATAAAAATAATGAATGTGTTTAACTTACTCTTTTTGGTGCTAAAATAATCTCAAATATATATTTTAAATATTTTACTTATTTTTTTTAGAGAGAGAAAAAAGGGAAGAAGAAAGAGTTGGAGAGAAACATCAATGTGTGTTTGTCTGTCATGTGTGTCTGCAACTGGGGGATCTGGCCTGCAACCCAGGCATGTGCCCTGACTGGGAATCGCACCCAGTGACCCTTTGCTTCACAGGCCTGTGCTCAGTCCATCAGAGCTACACCTGCCCCAGGGCAATCCAATGCAGCCCAGAAAAATCAGAGAATGCAGCCTGGCTCAGGTAACCCATTTATTAAATTATTTAATAATAATTAAATATTATTAATTTTATTCTTATTTTTGACATTATTACAGATGTTCTTGTATTTCTCTCCCTTACCCACCTTCATCTAGCCCCCACTCTTGTTTTCTCTGGTCACCACACTGTTTCTGTGTCTATGGGCTATGCATATATTCTCTTTGAAAATTCCTTCGCCTTTTATCCAGTTGCCCCTTTCCCTTTTCGTCAGGACATCTGTCAGCCAGCCTGTTTTATGTAACCATGCTCGCTTCTATTTCCCTTGCGCTCATCAGTTTATTTTGTTCATTAGAATCACATAGAACTGAGATAATATAATATTTATGCTTGACTGGTTTTAGTACTTAGCAAACAATTCCAGGTCCATCCATGTTGTTGCAAAAGGCGAAAATTTCTCCTTTTTTATGAACTATTCGTGCAAAAATGCACCAAGGGCCCATTTTACCCAATATTTTGCTGATGGACACTTGGCTATTTCAACTTGTCTGTAACAAACGCTGCATAATCTATAGAGGTGAAGATGCACATATTCTTTCAAACTGGTTGTTTTGGATTCTTAGGATTTATTCCTGGAAGTGAAATACTGAGGCATAAGCAACTTCTCCATTTTTAATTTTTTGAGAAAACCCCATACTGTTTTCCCGAGGGCACCAGTATTACCAACAGTGCACTAAGGTTCCATTTGTTGTTTGTTGATTTATTGATGGTGGACATTCTGGCAGGTGTGAGATGATATCTCATTATGATTTTTTAAATGTATTTTATTGATTATGTCATTACAGTTGTTCTATTCCCCCCTTCATTCCCCTCCACCCTGCATACCCCATCCCACACCATTCCCCCTTTAGTTTATGACCACATGTCTCAAGTTCTTTAGATTCTATATTTTCCCTACTATTCTTACTCCCCTCCCCCATCCATTTTCTATCTATGGTCTATGCCACGTATTTCGTACCTTCTCCCCGTTCTTTCTCAAACTCCTTTGTTAACCCTTCAAGTGTGATCTTCATTTCTATGGTTCTGCTCCTGATCTAGCTATCCTCTTAATTTTTTGTTTTAGGTGTGGTTGTTAATAACTGTGAGTTTGCTGTCCTTTCACTGTTCATATTTTTATCTTCTTTTTCTTTAAGTCTTTTTAACTTTCATATAATAAGGGCTTGGTGATGATGAACTCTTGAATTTGACTTATCTGAGAAGCACTTATCTGCCCTCTCCATTCTAAAATGAAAGTTTGCTGGATAGATTAATCTGGTGGTCTGGATTTCATAATTGGAATACTTTTCTAGCCCCTTGCCTGTAAGGTCTCTTTGAGAAGTCAGCTACATTGTGCCTTGATGGGGATTCTCTGTAGGTGACTGTCCCCTTATCTCTTGCTGCTTCAAAATTCTCCCTTCATTTTAATCTTGGCCAATATAAGGATGTGCCCAGTGTGTTCCTTCTGGTCCAACTTTGGACTCTCTGAGCTCCCTGGATTTCCTGGAAGTCTATTTCCTTTTGCCAGAATGGGGGAAGTCCCCCTTTATTATTTGTTCAAATAAGGTTTCCACTCTGTGGCTGTTTCCTCTTCCTTCTGTGCTCCCATAATTCAGATGTTAGCGTTTGAAGATGTCCTGAGGACCTTAGCCTCTCCAATTTTTTTGAATTCTTGTTTCTTCATATTTTCTGTTTGGTTTTTCTCCTCTGGTCTGCTCCCTTGATGAGTCCCAGTT
>NW_026521996.1:0-2214 GCF_021234435.1 Artibeus jamaicensis | reverse complement strand
GGGTCACTCAGTAGACCCCACTGAGTGTTTATGAGTGAGTGAGTTTGTGCACATGCCTTTTAAGAGGATGCTTGGGTTTCCAGCAGCCCTCCTTCTCCCCCGGATAAAATCCCTGCTGAGTTAGATGGAGCAAGGTCTCAGGGATTCATCAGGGTGTGGTGAGCCATGCTCACCAAGTTAGTGCAGATACAGATTTGGTGTTCGCCTTCAAACTATTTGGGAGTGGGGAAGGGCTCAGCACAGAAGCAACAGCAGCCCTTTCCCTGAAGCCACACAATGCACCAGAATGTCTCTGGTGCCTTTCAAGCTGCTGACCTATTGGTAATGTTTGGAATAAGTGTCTTTGATCAGTGAGTCTGTGTGTGGACCCTCTGCGAGGCTGCATGTGTTTTCCAAAGCCCTCTATCTTCTTGGGACAGACTCCTTATCAATTTTCATAGGCAGCTGTGTGGGGACTCCACTTCCTGGCACTGGAGCTCCAGGCTGGGGAGCTTCATGTGGGGCTGGGACCCCTCACTCCCCAGGACGGACCTCTGCAGTCATCCCTGCCAATTCTCAAGTCACAACATGGGTGTGGGACCAGCCTGATTTGCACCTCTGTCCCTCTTACCAGTTTAGCCATGACTTCTTCCTTTCCTTAGTTATAGGAGCTCTGTTCCGCTAGTTTTCAGATGGTTCTCCAGGCTAATTATTCTATAATTTTATTGCATTTTCCATGTAATCATGGAAAGAGGGGAATCACAGCGTTTACCTGCTCCACCATATTGATCAGAAACTTTGGAGGAATCCTCCTTGACTTTTGATCCTTCATCATTTTTTTAAAAAATTATTTTTGGAGCCCTGGCTGGTGTAGCCCAGTGGATTGAGCATGGGCCTGTGAACCAGAGGATTGCGGTTCGATTCCCAGTCAGGGCACATGCCTGGGTTGCAGGCCAGTTCCCAGCAGGGGACGCATGAGAGGCAACCATACATTGATATTTCTCTCCCTCTCTCCTTCCCTTCCCTTCCCTTCTAAAAATAAATAAATAAAAATAAAAATATATATTTTTGGAGAAGAGAAGAGAGGGACATAGGAAGAGAAACATCAATGTGTGACTGTCTCTCACAGGCCCCTCACTGGAGACCTAGCCCACAGCTGAGGCCTGTGCCCCAACTGGGAATTGAACCAGCAACCTTTTGGTTCACAGGCTGGCACTCAATCCATTGAGCCACACCAGCCAGGGCTGACCCTTCATCTTTTGATTATGTCTATTAAGTGACAGCCTTGCTGACCTTTCATATTTTTTGTTCCTAAGGACAACAGGTCAGGAGCCCTCTTACACTTCTGCAGGCCGGGCTGCAGTCTGGTATTGCTGCTTATGATGGTTATTACTCTCACCTTGTTTATGAGGGCTGCATGCTGGCTTCTGCTTCCCAAATTTCATTATCCCTGTTGCTACTATAAAGTTCTGTAACAGAACCTATTGTTTTCAGCTCTGGTCTCTGGAGGACACCCACCACGCCACCACGTGCGTTTCAGTGATGCAGTGTTCCTTCACCAGTGCAGTTCTCACCAGTTCTTGAGGATCCTAGTTGGGTTCAGGGTTTCTAGCTTATGTAGTAGACCTGACCCAGCATGTCCTCCGTTCTGAGGTTTATGGTCCCTAATCCCACTGGAACTGTGTCCCACAATTCAATTCTAAAGCTCACTATCCAGAGTCAGCACATTTTCCAGTGATTAAGAGCAAATTCTGTCATAATACTACCTTGAAATCACCACTGGCCTCACGTTTGGAGTTCCCAGACCACCCGCACTTTTGTCCAATGAGCTACTTCATGGGTTTCCATAGTCTTCTTAGGTAGGATATTTTGCTGAAATGACTCATAGCACCACACAATATGCTATTGTTGTGATTATAGTTTTACTACAGTTTGCAACACACTAAAAAGAGAGAAACATAGGAACAGATTATTGAGAATTCATTCCACTGGCAAAGCAGCCAATGTCCTTCCCCAAAGGAGACAGGACACCTTATGCTCAGCCACATTAAAGGGTTTAACAACCATAAGCTCATCTGATCAGCAGTGTCCAGAGTTTTCATCAGGGTTTCATTACATAGGCAGATGTGCTTGACATGGGCCATTATATTGAACTCAATCTCCATTGCCACATCAATTTCTAGATGGCAGGCTGACTGAAAGCACAACCTACCAACCACATGGTTGGTGTTTTGA